>NW_026290954.1:1805000-2015000 GCF_023373465.1 Oncorhynchus keta | reverse complement strand
ACCTGTTGCCTCAAGAAAAGGGCAACCAGTGAAGAACAAACACCATTATAAATACAACCCATATCTATGTTCTTTTTTTCCCTTTTGTAACTTTTTAACTATTTGTACATCGTTACAACACTGAATATATACATACCATTTGAAATGTCTTTATTCTTTTTAAACTTTTGTTTTGACAATGTTAACACATGTTACCCATGCAAATAAAGCCCCTTCAAATGTAATTGAATTTTGCGATGAGAGAAGGTGTGATTGAACAGCTGTGTTTGACCCCTACCGCCTTACAGTAAGTAGCCCACCCCGCCTCCCTGTCTCCTTCCACCCTCCCCATAGTGGTTGAAGTACATGAGGCCTGTGTGGTTAACATTCATTCTCTCCTCAGTTCTTCTGACTCAGAAAGCTGGAAAAAGGGAAAAGGTATTTCAATGACAACTGTGAGAAACACTTTTTTTTTTCAGAAAAAAAAAAAAAAAAAAAAAATTAAATCAAACTAGTTCATGTTATTTTATTTATCCTTTATTTAACAAGTGAGATAAGAACAAATTATTGTTGACAATGACGGCCTACCCCGGCTAAACTCTAACCCGGACGTCGCTGGGAAAATTGTACGCCGCCTTCCCAATCACAGCCGGTTGTGATACAGCCTGGAATCGAAACAGGGTCTTGTAGTGACGCCTCTACTGAAATGCAGTGCCTTAGACTGCTGCCCCACTCGGGACCCCAAAAGTTAGGCTAGATCAGGATGAGGTTAAACTTTTAGAAACTGATATAAGATGATAAAATGATAAAACTATTGTATGGAACAAGGATTCTTTAAAAAAAAAAGAGATGAAATTAAAGAACAGTGAAGAAACAAGCAGTTGTCTCTCGCCCTGAAATTACATTACTCAATTCCACGATTGAATTAGCTAGTTTAATTTGATAGTTAGGCATTGATTGAGGTGATTGAATTAGGCTAGGGTCATTATGGTTTATATTGAATCAGGCTAGTCCTGTAATGGTTTATAATGAATCAGGCTAGTCCTGTAATGGTTTATAATGAATCAGGCTAGTCCTGTAATGGTTTATAATGAATCAGGCTAGTCCTGTAATGGTTTATAATGAATCAGGCTAGTCCTGTAATGGTTTCTATGGAATCAGGCTAATCCTGTAATGGTTTATAATGAATCAAGCTAGTCCTGTAATGGTTTCTATGGAATCAGGCTAGTCCTGTAATGGTTTCTATGGAATCAGGCTAGTCCTGTAATGGTTTCTATGGAATCAGGCTAGTCCTGTAATGTTTTCTATGGAATCAGGCTAGTCCTGTAATGGTTTCTATGGAATCAGGCTAATCCTGTAATGGTTTATAATGAATCAAGCTAGTCCTGTAATGGTTTCTATGGAATCAGGCTAGTCCTGTAATGGTTTCTATGGAATCAGGCTAGTCCTGTAATGGTTTCTATGGAATCAGGCTAGTCCTGTAATGGTTTCTATGGAATCAGGCTAGTCCTGTAATGGTTTCTATGGAATCAGGCTAATCCTGTAATGGTTTATAATGAATCAAGCTAGTCCTGTAATGGTTTATAATGAATCAGGCTAGTCCTGTAATGGTTTATAAGGATCTGGAATCAGGCTAGTCCTGTAATGGTTTCTATGGAATCAGGCTAGTCCTGTAATGGTTTCTATTGAATCAGGCTAGTCCTGTAATGGTTTATAAGGATCTGGAATCAGGCTAGTCCTGTAATGGTTTCTATGGAATCAGGCTAATCCTGTAATGGTTTATAAGGATCTGGAACCAGGCTAGTCCTGTAATGGTTTATAATGAATCAAGCTAGTCCTGTAATGGTTTCTATTGAATCAGGGTAGTCCTGTAATGGTTTCTATGGAATCAGGCTAGTCCTGTAATGGTTTATAATGAATCAGGCTAGTCCTGTAATGGTTTCTATTGAATCAGGCTAGTCCTGTAATGGTTTATAATGAATCAGGCTAGTCCTGTAATGGTTTATAAGGATCTGGAATCAGGGTAGTCCTGTAATGGTTTATAAGGAATCAGGCTAGTCCTGTAATGGTTTCTATTGAATCAGGCTCTTCCTGTAATGGTTTATAAGGATCTGGAATCAGGCTAGTCCTGTAATGGTTTCTATGGAATCAGGCTCTTCCTGTAATGGTTTATAAGGATCTGGAATCAGGCTCTTCCTGTAATGGTTTATAAGGATCTGGAATCAGGCTAGTCCTGTAATGGTTTATAATGAATCAGGCTAGTCCTGTAATGGTTTATAATTAATCAGGCTAGTCCTGTAATGGTTTCTATTGAATTAGGCTAGTCCTGTAATGGTTTATAATGAATCAAGCTAGTCCTGTAATGGTTTCTATTGAATCAGGCTAGTCCTGTAATGGTTTATAATGAATCAAGCTAGTCCTGTAATGGTTTATAATGAATCAAGCTAGTCCTGTAATGGTTTATAATGAATCAAGCTAGTCCTGTAATGGTTTCTATTGAATCAGGCTAGTCCTGTAATGGTTTCTATGGAATCAGGCTAGTCCTGTAATGGTTTATAATGAATCAGGCTAGTCCTGTAATGGTTTCTATGGAATCAGGCTAGTCCTGTAATGGTTTCTATTGAATCAGGCTAGTCCTGTAATGGTTTCTATGGAATCAGGGTAGTCCTGTAATGGTTTCTATGGAATCAGGATAGTCCTGTAATGGTTTATAATTAATCAGGCTAGTCCTGTAATGGTTTATAAGGATCTGGAATCAGGCTAGTCCTGTAATGGTTTATAAGGATCTGGAATCAGGCTAGTCCTGTAATGGTTTCTATGGAATCAGGCTAGTCCTGTAATGGTTTCTAAGGAATCAGGCTAGTCCTGTAATGGTTTATAATGAATCAGGCTAGTCCTGTAATGGTTTCTATGGAATCAGGCTAGTCCTGTAATGGTTTATAAGGAATCAGGCTAGTCCTGTAATGGTTTATAAGGAACAGGAATCAGGCTAGTCCTGTAATGGTTTATAAGGAACAGGAATCAGGCTAGTCCTGTAATGGTTTATAAGGATCTGGAATCAGGCTAGTCCTGTAATGGTTTCTATGGAATCAGGCTAGTCCTGTAATGGTTTATAATGAATCAGGCTAGTCCTGTAATGGTTTATAATGAATCAGGCTAGTCCTGTAATGGTTTCTATGGAATCAGGCTAGTCCTGTAATGGTTTATAAGGAATCAGGCTAGTCCTGTCATGGTTTATAAGGAACAGGAATCAGGCTAGTCCTGTAATGGTTTCTATTGAATCAGGCTCTTCCTGTAATGGTTTATAAGGAATCAGGCTAGTCCTGTAATGGTTTATAAGGATCTGGAATCAGGCTAGTCCTGTAATGGTTTATAAGGAATCAGGCTAGTCCTGTAATGGTTTATAAGGAACAGGAATCAGGCTAGTCCTGTAATGGTTTATAAGGAACAGGAATCAGGCTAGTCCTGTAATGGTTTATAAGGAACAGGAATCAGGCTCGTCCTGTAATGGTTTATAAGGAACAGGAATCAGGCTAGTCCTGTAATGGTTTCTATGGAATCAGGCTAGTCCTGTAATGGTTTATAAGGAACTGGAATCAGGCTAGTCCTGTAATGGTTTATAAGGAACTGGAATCAGGCCAGTCCTGTAATGGTTTATAATGAATCAACCTAGTCCTGTAATGGTTTCTATTGAATCAGGCTAGTCCTGTAATGGTTTATAATGAATCAGGCTAGTCCTGTAATGGTTTATAATGAATCAGGCTAGTCCTGTAATGGTTTATAATGAATCAGGCTAGTCCTGTAATGGTTTATAAGGATCTGGAATCAGGCCAGTCCTGTAATGGTTTATAATGAATCAGGCTAGTCCTGTAATGGTTTATAATGAATCAGGCTAGTCCTGTAATGGTTTATAAGGATCTGGAATCAGGCTAGTCCTGTAATGGTTTCTAAGGAATCAGGCTAGTCCTGTAATGGTTTATAAGGATCTGGAATCAGGCTAGTCCTGTAATGGTTTATAAGGATCTGGAATCAGGCTAGTCCTGTAATGGTTTATAAGGATCTGGAATCAGGCTAGTCCTGTAATGGTTTATAAGGATCTGGAATCAGGCTAGTCCTGTAATGGTTTCTATGGAATCAGGCTAGTCCTGTAATGGTTTATAATGAATCAACCTAGTCCTGTAATGGTTTCTATTGAATCAGGCTAGTCCTGTAATGGTTTATAATGAATCAGGCTAGTCCTGTAATGGTTTATAAGGATCTGGAATCAGGCTAGTCCTGTAATGGTTTCTATGGAATCAGGCTAGTCCTGTAATGGTTTATAATGAATCAGGCTCGTCCTGTAATGGTTTATAAGGATCTGGAATCAGGCTAGTCCTGTAATGGTTTCTATGGAATCAGGCTAGTCCTGTAATGGTTTATAAGGAATCAGGCTAGTCCTGTAATTGTTTATAATGAATCAGGCTAGTCCTGTAATGGTTTCTAAGGAATCAGGCTAGTCCTGTAATGGTTTATAATGAATCAGGCTAGTCCTGTAATGGTTTCTATGGAATCAGGCTAGTCCTGTAATGGTTTATAAGGAATCAGGCTAGTCCTGTAATGGTTTATAAGGAACAGGAATCAGGCTAGTCCTGTAATGGTTTATAAGGAACAGGAATAAGGCTAGTCCTGTAATGGTTTATAAGGATCTGGAATCAGGCTAGTCCTGTAATGGTTTCTATGGAATCAGGCTCTTCCTGTAATGGTTTATAATGAATCAGGCTAGTCCTGTAATGGTTTCTATTGAATCAGGCTAGTCCTGTAATGGTTTCTATGGAATCAGGCTAGTCCTGTAATGGTTTCTATGGAATCAGGCTAGTCCTGTAATGGTTTATAATGAATCAGGCTAGTCCTTTAATGGTTTGTATGGAATCAGGCTAGTCCTGTAATGGTTTATAAGGAATCAGGCTAGTCCTGTAATGGTTTATAAGGAACAGGAATCAGGCTAGTCCTGTAATGGTTTATAAGGATCTGGAATCAGGCTAGTCCTGTAATGGTTTCTATTGAATCAGGCTAGTCCTGTAATGGTTTCTATGGAATCAGGGTAGTCCTGTAATGGTTTCTATTGAATCAGGCTAGTCCTGTAATGGTTTATAAGGATCTGGAATCAGGGTAGTCCTGTAATGGTTTCTATGGAATCAGGCTAGTACTGTAATGGTTTCTATGGAATCAGGCTAGTCCTGTAATGGTTTCTATGGAATCAGGCTAGTCCTGTAATGGTTTATAAGGATCTGGAATCAGGCTAGTCCTGTAATGGTTTCTATGGAATCAGGCTAGTCCTGTAATGGTTTCTATGGAATCAGGCTAGTCCTGTAATGGTTTCTATGGAATCAGGCAAGTCCTGTAATGGTTTCTAAGGAATCAGGCTAGTCCTGTAATGGTTTATAATTAATCAGGCTAGTCCTGTAATGGTTTATAAGGAACTGGAATCAGGCTCGTCCTGTAATGGTTTCTATGGAATCAGGCTAGTCCTGTAATGGTTTATAAGGAATCAGGCTTGTCCTGTAATGGTTTATAAGGATCTGGAATCAGGCTAGTCCTGTAATGGTTTCTATGCAATCAGGCTAGTCCTGTAATGGTTTATAAAGAATCAGGCTAGTCCTGTAATGGTTTCTATGGAATCAGGCAAGTCCTGTAATGGTTTCTAAGGAATCAGGCTAGTCCTGTAATGGTTTATAATTAATCAGGCTAGTCCTGTAATGGTTTATAAGGATCTGGAATCAGGCTAGTCCTGTAATGGTTTATAAGGATCTGGAATCAGGCTAGTCCTGTAATGGTTTCTATGGAATCAGGCTAGTCCTGTAATGGTTTCTAAGGAATCAGGCTAGTCCTGTAATGGTTTATAATGAATCAGGCTAGTCCTGTAATGGTTTCTATGGAATCAGGCTAGTCCTGTAATGGTTTATAAGGAATCAGGCTAGTCCTGTCATGGTTTATAAGGAACAGGAATCAGGCTAGTCCTGTAATGGTTTCTATTGAAACAGGCTCTTCCTGTAATGGTTTATAAGGAATCAGGCTAGTCCTGTAATGGTTTATAAGGATCTGGAATCAGGCTAGTCCTGTAATGGTTTATAAGGAATCAGGCTAGTCCTGTAATGGTTTATAAGGAACAGGAATCAGGCTAGTCCTGTAATGGTTTATAAGGAACAGGAATCAGGCTAGTCCTGTAATGGTTTATAAGGAACAGGAATCAGGCTCGTCCTGTAATGGTTTATAAGGAACAGGAATCAGGCTAGTCCTGTAATGGTTTCTATGGAATCAGGCTAGTCCTGTAATGGTTTCTATGGAATCAGGCTAGTCCTGTAATGGTTTCTATTGAATCAGGCTAGTCCTGTAATGGTTTATAAGGAACTGGAATCAGGCTAGTCCTGTAATGGTTTCTATGGAATCAGGCTAGTCCTGTAATGGTTTATAATGAATCAGGCTAGTCCTGTAATGGTTTATAAGGATCTGGAATGAGGCTAGTCCTGTAATGGTTTCTAAGGATCTGGAATCAGGCTAGTCCTGTAATGGTTTATAAGGAACTGGAATCAGGCCAGTCCTGTAATGGTTTATAATGAATCAACCTAGTCCTGTAATGGTTTCTATTGAATCAGGCTAGTCCTGTAATGGTTTATAATGAATCAGGCTAGTCCTGTAATGGTTTATAATGAATCAGGCTAGTCCTGTAATGGTTTATAATGAATCAGGCTAGTCCTGTAATGGTTTATAAGGATCTGGAATCAGGCCAGTCCTGTAATGGTTTATAATGAATCAGGCTAGTCCTGTAATGGTTTATAATGAATCAGGCTAGTCCTGTAATGGTTTATAAGGATCTGGAATCAGGCTAGTCCTGTAATGGTTTATAAGGATCTGGAATCAGGCTAGTCCTGTAATGGTTTATAAGGATCTGGAATCAGGCTAGTCCTGTAATGGTTTATAAGGATCTGGAATCAGGCTAGTCCTGTAATGGTTTCTATGGAATCAGGCTAGTCCTGTAATGGTTTATAATGAATCAACCTAGTCCTGTAATGGTTTCTATTGAATCAGGCTAGTCCTGTAATGGTTTATAATGAATCAGGCTAGTCCTGTAATGGTTTATAAGGATCTGGAATCAGGCTAGTCCTGTAATGGTTTCTAAGGAATCAGGCTAGTCCTGTAATGGTTTATAAGGATCTGGAATCAGGCTAGTCCTTTAATGGTTTATAAGGATCTGGAATCAGGCTAGTCCTGTAATGGTTTATAAGGATCTGGAATCAGGCTAGTCCTGTAATGGTTTATAAGGATCTGGAATCAGGCTAGTCCTGTAATGGTTTCTATGGAATCAGGCTAGTCCTGTAATGGTTTATAATGAATCAACCTAGTCCTGTAATGGTTTCTATGGAATCAGGCTAGTCCTGTAATGGTTTATAATGAATCAGGCTCGTCCTGTAATGGTTTATAAGGATCTGGAATCAGGCTAGTCCTGTAATGGTTTCTATGGAATCAGGCTAGTCCTGTAATGGTTTATAAGGAATCAGGCTAGTCCTGTAATTGTTTATAATGAATCAGGCTAGTCCTGTAATGGTTTCTAAGGAATCAGGCTAGTCCTGTAATGGTTTATAATGAATCAGGCTAGTCCTGTAATGGTTTCTATGGAATCAGGCTAGTCCTGTAATGGTTTATAAGGAATCAGGCTAGTCCTGTAATGGTTTATAAGGAACAGGAATCAGGCTAGTCCTGTAATGGTTTATAAGGAACAGGAATAAGGCTAGTCCTGTAATGGTTTATAAGGATCTGGAATCAGGCTAGTCCTGTAATGGTTTCTATGGAATCAGGCTCTTCCTGTAATGGTTTATAATGAATCAGGCTAGTCCTGTAATGGTTTCTATTGAATCAGGCTAGTCCTGTAATGGTTTCTATGGAATCAGGCTAGTCCTGTAATGGTTTCTATGGAATCAGGCTAGTCCTGTAATGGTTTATAATGAATCAGGCTAGTCCTTTAATGGTTTGTATGGAATCAGGCTAGTCCTGTAATGGTTTATAAGGAATCAGGCTAGTCCTGTAATGGTTTATAAGGAACAGGAATCAGGCTAGTCCTGTAATGGTTTATAAGGATCTGGAATCAGGCTAGTCCTGTAATGGTTTCTATTGAATCAGGCTAGTCCTGTAATGGTTTCTATGGAATCAGGGTAGTCCTGTAATGGTTTCTATTGAATCAGGCTAGTCCTGTAATGGTTTATAAGGATCTGGAATCAGGGTAGTCCTGTAATGGTTTCTATGGAATCAGGCTAGTACTGTAATGGTTTCTATGGAATCAGGCTAGTCCTGTAATGGTTTCTATGGAATCAGGCTAGTCCTGTAATGGTTTATAAGGATCTGGAATCAGGCTAGTCCTGTAATGGTTTCTATGGAATCAGGCTAGTCCTGTAATGGTTTCTATGGAATCAGGCTAGTCCTGTAATGGTTTCTATGGAATCAGGCAAGTCCTGTAATGGTTTCTAAGGAATCAGGCTAGTCCTGTAATGGTTTATAATTAATCAGGCTAGTCCTGTAATGGTTTATAAGGAACTGGAATCAGGCTCGTCCTGTAATGGTTTCTATGGAATCAGGCTAGTCCTGTAATGGTTTATAAGGAATCAGGCTTGTCCTGTAATGGTTTATAAGGATCTGGAATCAGGCTAGTCCTGTAATGGTTTCTATGCAATCAGGCTAGTCCTGTAATGGTTTATAAAGAATCAGGCTAGTCCTGTAATGGTTTCTATGGAATCAGGCAAGTCCTGTAATGGTTTCTAAGGAATCAGGCTAGTCCTGTAATGGTTTATAATTAATCAGGCTAGTCCTGTAATGGTTTATAAGGATCTGGAATCAGGCTAGTCCTGTAATGGTTTATAAGGATCTGGAATCAGGCTAGTCCTGTAATGGTTTCTATGGAATCAGGCTAGTCCTGTAATGGTTTCTAAGGAATCAGGCTAGTCCTGTAATGGTTTATAATGAATCAGGCTAGTCCTGTAATGGTTTCTATGGAATCAGGCTAGTCCTGTAATGGTTTATAAGGAATCAGGCTAGTCCTGTCATGGTTTATAAGGAACAGGAATCAGGCTAGTCCTGTAATGGTTTCTATTGAAACAGGCTCTTCCTGTAATGGTTTATAAGGAATCAGGCTAGTCCTGTAATGGTTTATAAGGATCTGGAATCAGGCTAGTCCTGTAATGGTTTATAAGGAATCAGGCTAGTCCTGTAATGGTTTATAAGGAACAGGAATCAGGCTAGTCCTGTAATGGTTTATAAGGAACAGGAATCAGGCTAGTCCTGTAATGGTTTATAAGGAACAGGAATCAGGCTCGTCCTGTAATGGTTTATAAGGAACAGGAATCAGGCTAGTCCTGTAATGGTTTCTATGGAATCAGGCTAGTCCTGTAATGGTTTCTATGGAATCAGGCTAGTCCTGTAATGGTTTCTATTGAATCAGGCTAGTCCTGTAATGGTTTATAAGGAACTGGAATCAGGCTAGTCCTGTAATGGTTTCTATGGAATCAGGCTAGTCCTGTAATGGTTTATAATGAATCAGGCTAGTCCTGTAATGGTTTATAAGGATCTGGAATGAGGCTAGTCCTGTAATGGTTTCTAAGGATCTGGAATCAGGCTAGTCCTGTAATGGTTTATAAGGAACTGGAATCAGGCCAGTCCTGTAATGGTTTATAATGAATCAACCTAGTCCTGTAATGGTTTCTATTGAATCAGGCTAGTCCTGTAATGGTTTATAATGAATCAGGCTAGTCCTGTAATGGTTTATAATGAATCAGGCTAGTCCTGTAATGGTTTATAATGAATCAGGCTAGTCCTGTAATGGTTTATAAGGATCTGGAATCAGGCCAGTCCTGTAATGGTTTATAATGAATCAGGCTAGTCCTGTAATGGTTTATAATGAATCAGGCTAGTCCTGTAATGGTTTATAAGGATCTGGAATCAGGCTAGTCCTGTAATGGTTTATAAGGATCTGGAATCAGGCTAGTCCTGTAATGGTTTATAAGGATCTGGAATCAGGCTAGTCCTGTAATGGTTTATAAGGATCTGGAATCAGGCTAGTCCTGTAATGGTTTCTATGGAATCAGGCTAGTCCTGTAATGGTTTATAATGAATCAACCTAGTCCTGTAATGGTTTCTATTGAATCAGGCTAGTCCTGTAATGGTTTATAATGAATCAGGCTAGTCCTGTAATGGTTTATAAGGATCTGGAATCAGGCTAGTCCTGTAATGGTTTCTATGGAATCAGGCTAGTCCTGTAATGGTTTATAATGAATCAGGCTCGTCCTGTAATGGTTTATAAGGATCTGGAATCAGGCTAGTCCTGTAATGGTTTCTATGGAATCAGGCTAGTCCTGTAATGGTTTATAAGGAATCAGGCTAGTCCTGTAATTGTTTATAATGAATCAGGCTAGTCCTGTAATGGTTTCTAAGGAATCAGGCTAGTCCTGTAATGGTTTATAATGAATCAGGCTAGTCCTGTAATGGTTTCTATGGAATCAGGCTAGTCCTGTAATGGTTTATAAGGAATCAGGCTAGTCCTGTAATGGTTTATAAGGAACAGGAATCAGGCTAGTCCTGTAATGGTTTATAAGGAACAGGAATAAGGCTAGTCCTGTAATGGTTTATAAGGATCTGGAATCAGGCTAGTCCTGTAATGGTTTCTATGGAATCAGGCTCTTCCTGTAATGGTTTATAATGAATCAGGCTAGTCCTGTAATGGTTTCTATTGAATCAGGCTAGTCCTGTAATGGTTTCTATGGAATCAGGCTAGTCCTGTAATGGTTTCTATGGAATCAGGCTAGTCCTGTAATGGTTTATAATGAATCAGGCTAGTCCTTTAATGGTTTGTATGGAATCAGGCTAGTCCTGTAATGGTTTATAAGGAATCAGGCTAGTCCTGTAATGGTTTATAAGGAACAGGAATCAGGCTAGTCCTGTAATGGTTTATAAGGATCTGGAATCAGGCTAGTCCTGTAATGGTTTCTATTGAATCAGGCTAGTCCTGTAATGGTTTCTATGGAATCAGGGTAGTCCTGTAATGGTTTCTATTGAATCAGGCTAGTCCTGTAATGGTTTATAAGGATCTGGAATCAGGGTAGTCCTGTAATGGTTTCTATGGAATCAGGCTAGTACTGTAATGGTTTCTATGGAATCAGGCTAGTCCTGTAATGGTTTCTATGGAATCAGGCTAGTCCTGTAATGGTTTATAAGGATCTGGAATCAGGCTAGTCCTGTAATGGTTTCTATGGAATCAGGCTAGTCCTGTAATGGTTTCTATGGAATCAGGCTAGTCCTGTAATGGTTTCTATGGAATCAGGCAAGTCCTGTAATGGTTTCTAAGGAATCAGGCTAGTCCTGTAATGGTTTATAATTAATCAGGCTAGTCCTGTAATGGTTTATAAGGAACTGGAATCAGGCTCGTCCTGTAATGGTTTCTATGGAATCAGGCTAGTCCTGTAATGGTTTATAAGGAATCAGGCTTGTCCTGTAATGGTTTATAAGGATCTGGAATCAGGCTAGTCCTGTAATGGTTTCTATGCAATCAGGCTAGTCCTGTAATGGTTTATAAAGAATCAGGCTAGTCCTGTAATGGTTTCTATGGAATCAGGCAAGTCCTGTAATGGTTTCTAAGGAATCAGGCTAGTCCTGTAATGGTTTATAATTAATCAGGCTAGTCCTGTAATGGTTTATAAGGGTCTGGAATCAGGCTAGTCCTGTAATGGTTTATAAGGATCTGGAATCAGGCTAGTCCTGTAATGGTTTCTATGGAATCAGGCTAGTCCTGTAATGGTTTCTAAGGAATCAGGCTAGTCCTGTAATGGTTTATAATGAATCAGGCTAGTCCTGTAATGGTTTCTATGGAATCAGGCTAGTCCTGTAATGGTTTATAAGGAATCAGGCTAGTCCTGTCATGGTTTATAAGGAACAGGAATCAGGCTAGTCCTGTAATGGTTTCTATTGAAACAGGCTCTTCCTGTAATGGTTTATAAGGAATCAGGCTAGTCCTGTAATGGTTTATAAGGATCTGGAATCAGGCTAGTCCTGTAATGGTTTATAAGGAATCAGGCTAGTCCTGTAATGGTTTATAAGGAACAGGAATCAGGCTAGTCCTGTAATGGTTTATAAGGAACAGGAATCAGGCTAGTCCTGTAATGGTTTATAAGGAACAGGAATCAGGCTCGTCCTGTAATGGTTTATAAGGAACAGGAATCAGGCTAGTCCTGTAATGGTTTCTATGGAATCAGGCTAGTCCTGTAATGGTTTCTATGGAATCAGGCTAGTCCTGTAATGGTTTCTATTGAATCAGGCTAGTCCTGTAATGGTTTATAAGGAACTGGAATCAGGCTAGTCCTGTAATGGTTTCTATGGAATCAGGCTAGTCCTGTAATGGTTTATAATGAATCAGGCTAGTCCTGTAATGGTTTATAAGGATCTGGAATGAGGCTAGTCCTGTAATGGTTTCTAAGGATCTGGAATCAGGCTAGTCCTGTAATGGTTTATAAGGAACTGGAATCAGGCCAGTCCTGTAATGGTTTATAATGAATCAACCTAGTCCTGTAATGGTTTCTATTGAATCAGGCTAGTCCTGTAATGGTTTATAATGAATCAGGCTAGTCCTGTAATGGTTTATAATGAATCAGGCTAGTCCTGTAATGGTTTATAATGAATCAGGCTAGTCCTGTAATGGTTTATAAGGATCTGGAATCAGGCCAGTCCTGTAATGGTTTATAATGAATCAGGCTAGTCCTGTAATGGTTTATAATGAATCAGGCTAGTCCTGTAATGGTTTATAAGGATCTGGAATCAGGCTAGTCCTGTAATGGTTTATAAGGATCTGGAATCAGGCTAGTCCTGTAATGGTTTATAAGGATCTGGAATCAGGCTAGTCCTGTAATGGTTTATAAGGATCTGGAATCAGGCTAGTCCTGTAATGGTTTCAATGGAATCAGGCTAGTCCTGTAATGGTTTATAATGAATCAACCTAGTCCTGTAATGGTTTCTATTGAATCAGGCTAGTCCTGTAATGGTTTATAATGAATCAGGCTAGTCCTGTAATGGTTTATAAGGATCTGGAATCAGGCTAGTCCTGTAATGGTTTCTATGGAATCAGGCTAGTCCTGTAATGGTTTATAATGAATCAGGCTCGTCCTGTAATGGTTTATAAGGATCTGGAATCAGGCTAGTCCTGTAATGGTTTCTATGGAATCAGGCTAGTCCTGTAATGGTTTATAAGGAATCAGGCTAGTCCTGTAATTGTTTATAATGAATCAGGCTAGTCCTGTAATGGTTTCTAAGGAATCAGGCTAGTCCTGTAATGGTTTATAATGAATCAGGCTAGTCCTGTAATGGTTTCTATGGAATCAGGCTAGTCCTGTAATGGTTTATAAGGAATCAGGCTAGTCCTGTAATGGTTTATAAGGAACAGGAATCAGGCTAGTCCTGTAATGGTTTATAAGGAACAGGAATAAGGCTAGTCCTGTAATGGTTTATAAGGATCTGGAATCAGGCTAGTCCTGTAATGGTTTCTATGGAATCAGGCTCTTCCTGTAATGGTTTATAATGAATCAGGCTAGTCCTGTAATGGTTTCTATTGAATCAGGCTAGTCCTGTAATGGTTTCTATGGAATCAGGCTAGTCCTGTAATGGTTTCTATGGAATCAGGCTAGTCCTGTAATGGTTTATAATGAATCAGGCTAGTCCTTTAATGGTTTGTATGGAATCAGGCTAGTCCTGTAATGGTTTATAAGGAATCAGGCTAGTCCTGTAATGGTTTATAAGGAACAGGAATCAGGCTAGTCCTGTAATGGTTTATAAGGATCTGGAATCAGGCTAGTCCTGTAATGGTTTCTATTGAATCAGGCTAGTCCTGTAATGGTTTCTATGGAATCAGGGTAGTCCTGTAATGGTTTCTATTGAATCAGGCTAGTCCTGTAATGGTTTATAAGGATCTGGAATCAGGGTAGTCCTGTAATGGTTTCTATGGAATCAGGCTAGTACTGTAATGGTTTCTATGGAATCAGGCTAGTCCTGTAATGGTTTCTATGGAATCAGGCTAGTCCTGTAATGGTTTATAAGGATCTGGAATCAGGCTAGTCCTGTAATGGTTTCTATGGAATCAGGCTAGTCCTGTAATGGTTTCTATGGAATCAGGCTAGTCCTGTAATGGTTTCTATGGAATCAGGCAAGTCCTGTAATGGTTTCTAAGGAATCAGGCTAGTCCTGTAATGGTTTATAATTAATCAGGCTAGTCCTGTAATGGTTTATAAGGAACTGGAATCAGGCTCGTCCTGTAATGGTTTCTATGGAATCAGGCTAGTCCTGTAATGGTTTATAAGGAATCAGGCTTGTCCTGTAATGGTTTATAAGGATCTGGAATCAGGCTAGTCCTGTAATGGTTTCTATGCAATCAGGCTAGTCCTGTAATGGTTTATAAAGAATCAGGCTAGTCCTGTAATGGTTTCTATGGAATCAGGCAAGTCCTGTAATGGTTTCTAAGGAATCAGGCTAGTCCTGTAATGGTTTATAATTAATCAGGCTAGTCCTGTAATGGTTTATAAGGATCTGGAATCAGGCTAGTCCTGTAATGGTTTCTATGGAATCAGGCTAGTCCTGTAATGGTTTCTAAGGAATCAGGCTAGTCCTGTAATGGTTTATAATGAATCAGGCTAGTCCTGTAATGGTTTCTATGGAATCAGGCTAGTCCTGTAATGGTTTATAAGGAATCAGGCTAGTCCTGTCATGGTTTATAAGGAACAGGAATCAGGCTAGTCCTGTAATGGTTTCTATTGAAACAGGCTCTTCCTGTAATGGTTTATAAGGAATCAGGCTAGTCCTGTAATGGTTTATAAGGATCTGGAATCAGGCTAGTCCTGTAATGGTTTATAAGGAATCAGGCTAGTCCTGTAATGGTTTATAAGGAACAGGAATCAGGCTAGTCCTGTAATGGTTTATAAGGAACAGGAATCAGGCTAGTCCTGTAATGGTTTATAAGGAACAGGAATCAGGCTCGTCCTGTAATGGTTTATAAGGAACAGGAATCAGGCTAGTCCTGTAATGGTTTCTATGGAATCAGGCTAGTCCTGTAATGGTTTCTATGGAATCAGGCTAGTCCTGTAATGGTTTCTATTGAATCAGGCTAGTCCTGTAATGGTTTATAAGGAACTGGAATCAGGCTAGTCCTGTAATGGTTTCTATGGAATCAGGCTAGTCCTGTAATGGTTTATAATGAATCAGGCTAGTCCTGTAATGGTTTATAAGGATCTGGAATGAGGCTAGTCCTGTAATGGTTTCTAAGGATCTGGAATCAGGCTCGTCCTGTAATGGTTTATAAGGAATCAGGCTAGTCCTGTAATGGTTTATAAGGATCTGGAATGAGGCTAGTCCTGTAATGGTTTCTAAGGATCTGGAATCAGGCTAGTCCTGTAATGGTTTATAATGAATCAGGCTAGTCCTGTAATGGTTTATAAGGATCTGGAATCAGGCTAGTCCTGTAATGGTTTATAATGAATCAGGCTAGTCCTGTAATGGATTCTATGGAATCAGGCTAGTCCTGTAATGGTTTATAATGAATCAGGCTAGTCCTGTAATGGTTTCTAAGGAACTGGAATCAGGCTAGTCCTGTAATGGTTTATGAGGATCTGGAATCAGGCTAGTCCTGTAATGGTTTATAAGGATCTGGAATCAGGCTAGTCCTGTAATGGTTTATAATGAATCAGGCTAGTCCTGTAATGGTTTCTATGGAATCAGGCTAGTCCTGTAATGGTTTATAAGGAATTAGGCTAGTCCTGTAATGGTTTCTATGGAATCAGGCTAGTCCTGTAATGGTTTATGAGGATCTGGAATCAGGCTAGTCCTGTAATGGTTTATAAGGATCTGGAATCAGGCTAGTCCTGTAATGGTTTATAATGAATCAGGCTAGTCCTGTAATGGTTTCTATGGAATCAGGCTAGTCCTGTAATGGTTTCTATGGAATTAGGCTAGTCCTGTAATGGTTTCTATTGAATCAGGCTAGTCCTGTAATGGTTTCTATGGAATCAGGCTCGTCCTGTAATTGTTTATAAGGATCTGGAATCAGGCTAGTCCTGTAATGGTTTCTATGGAATCAGGCTAGTCCTGTAATGGTTTATAAGGAACTGGAATCAGGCTAGTCCTGTAATGGTTTCTATGGAATCAGGCTAGTCCTGTAATGGTTTATAATGAATCAGGCTAGTCCTGTAATGGTTTATAAGGATCTGGAATGAGGCTAGTCCTGTAATGGTTTCTAAGGATCTGGAATCAGGCTCGTCCTGTAATGGTTTATAAGGAATCAGGCTAGTCCTGTAATGGTTTATAAGGATCTGGAATGAGGCTAGTCCTGTAATGGTTTCTAAGGA
Organism: Oncorhynchus keta; assembly: GCF_023373465.1. Classification (NCBI taxonomy): domain Eukaryota; kingdom Metazoa; phylum Chordata; class Actinopteri; order Salmoniformes; family Salmonidae; genus Oncorhynchus; species Oncorhynchus keta. The sequence continues at coordinate 1,998,624 of NW_026290954.1, read as the reverse complement.
TCTGGAATCAGGCTAGTCCTGTAATGGTTTATAATGAATCAGGCTAGTCCTGTAATGGTTTATAAGGATCTGGAATCAGGCTAGTCCTGTAATGGTTTATAATGAATCAGGCTAGTCCTGTAATGGTTTCTATGGAATCAGGCTAGTCCTGTAATGGTTTATAATGAATCAGGCTAGTCCTGTAATGGTTTCTAAGGAACTGGAATCAGGCTAGTCCTGTAATGGTTTATAAGGATCTGGAATCAGGCTAGTCCTGTAATGGTTTCTATGGAATCAGGCTAGTCCTGTAATGGTTTATAAGGAACTGGAATCAGGCTAGTCCTGTAATGGTTTCTATGGAATCAGGCTAGTCCTGTAATGGTTTATAAGGAACAGGAATCAGGCTAGTCCTGTAATGGTTTCTATGGAATCAGGCTAGTCCTGTAATGGTTTATGAGGATCTGGAATCAGGCTAGTCCTGTAATGGTTTATAAGGATCTGGAATCAGGCTAGTCCTGTAATGGTTTATAATGAATCAGGCTAGTCCTGTAATGGTTTCTATGGAATCAGGCTAGTCCTGTAATGGTTTCTATGGAATTAGGCTAGTCCTGTAATGGTTTCTATTGAATCAGGCTAGTCCTGTAATGGTTTCTATGGAATCAGGCTCGTCCTGTAATTGTTTATAAGGATCTGGAATCAGGCTAGTCCTGTAATGGTTTCTATGGAATCAGGCTAGTCCTGTAATGGTTTATAAGGAACTGGAATCAGGCTAGTCCTGTAATGGTTTCTATGGAATCAGGCTAGTCCTGTAATGGTTTATAATGAATCAGGCTAGTCCTGTAATGGTTTATAAGGATCTGGAATGAGGCTAGTCCTGTAATGGTTTCTAAGGATCTGGAATCAGGCTCGTCCTGTAATGGTTTATAATGAATCAGGCTAGTCCTGTAATGGTTTATAAGGATCTGGAATGAGGCTAGTCCTGTAATGGTTTATAATGAATCAGGCTAGTCCTGTAATGGTTTCTATGGAATCAGGCTAGTCCTGTAATGGTTTATAATGAATCAGGCTAGTCCTGTAATGGTTTCTAAGGAACTGGAATCAGGCTAGTCCTGTAATGGTTTATAAGGATCTGGAATCAGGCTAGTCCTGTAATGGTTTCTATGGAATCAGGCTAGTCCTGTAATGGTTTATAAGGAACTGGAATCAGGCTAGTCCTGTAATGGTTTCTATGGAATCAGGCTAGTCCTGTAATGGTTTATAAGGAACAGGAATCAGGCTAGTCCTGTAATGGTTTCTATGGAATCAGGCTAGTCCTGTAATGGTTTATGAGGATCTGGAATCAGGCTAGTCCTGTAATGGTTTATAAGGATCTGGAATCAGGCTAGTCCTGTAATGGTTTATAATGAATCAGGCTAGTCCTGTAATGGTTTCTATGGAATCAGGCTAGTCCTGTAATGGTTTCTATGGAATTAGGCTAGTCCTGTAATGGTTTCTATTTAATCAGGCTAGTCCTGTAATGGTTTCTATGGAATCAGGCTCGTCCTGTAATTGTTTATAAGGATCTGGAATCAGGCTAGTCCTGTAATGGTTTCTATGGAATCAGGCTAGTCCTGTAATGGTTTCTGTGGAATCAGGCTAGTGCTGTAATGGTTTATAAGGAACTGGAATCAGGCTAGTCCTGTAATGGTTTCTATGCAATCAGGCTAGTCCTGTAATGGTTTATAATGAATCAGGCTAGTCCTGTAATGGTTTATAAGGATCTGGAATGAGGCTAGTCCTGTAATGGTTTCTAAGGATCTGGAATCAGGCTCGTCCTGTAATGGTTTATAAGGAATCAGGCTAGTCCTGTAATGGTTTATAAGGATCTGGAATGAGGCTAGTCCTGTAATGGTTTCTAAGGATCTGGAATCAGGCTAGTCCTGTAATGGTTTATAATGAATCAGGCTAGTCCTGTAATGGTTTATAAGGATCTGGAATCAGGCTAGTCCTGTAATGGTTTATAATGAATCAGGCTAGTCCTGTAATGGTTTCTATGGAATCAGGCTAGTCCTGTAATGGTTTATAATGAATCAGGCTAGTCCTGTAATGGTTTCTAAGGAACTGGAATCAGGCTAGTCCTGTAATGGTTTATAAGGATCTGGAATCAGGCTAGTCCTGTAATGGTTTCTATGGAATCAGGCTAGTCCTGTAATGGTTTATAAGGAACTGGAATCAGGCTAGTCCTGTAATGGTTTCTATGGAATCAGGCTAGTCCTGTAATGGTTTATAAGGAACAGGAATCAGGCTAGTCCTGTAATGGTTTCTATGGAATCAGGCTAGTCCTGTAATGGTTTATGAGGATCTGGAATCAGGCTAGTCCTGTAATGGTTTATAAGGATCTGGAATCAGGCTAGTCCTGTAATGGTTTATAATGAATCAGGCTAGTCCTGTAATGGTTTCTATGGAATCAGGCTAGTCCTGTAATGGTTTCTATGGAATTAGGCTAGTCCTGTAATGGTTTCTATTTAATCAGGCTAGTCCTGTAATGGTTTCTATGGAATCAGGCTCGTCCTGTAATTGTTTATAAGGATCTGGAATCAGGCTAGTCCTGTAATGGTTTCTATGGAATCAGGCTAGTCCTGTAATGGTTTCTGTGGAATCAGGCTAGTGCTGTAATGGTTTATAAGGAACTGGAATCAGGCTAGTCCTGTAATGGTTTCTATGCAATCAGGCTAGTCCTGTAATGGTTTATAATGAATCAGGCTAGTCCTGTAATGGTTTATAAGGATCTGGAATGAGGCTAGTCCTGTAATGGTTTCTAAGGATCTGGAATCAGGCTCGTCCTGTAATGGTTTATAAGGAATCAGGCTAGTCCTGTAATGGTTTATAAGGATCTGGAATGAGGCTAGTCCTGTAATGGTTTCTAAGGATCTGGAATCAGGCTAGTCCTGTAATGGTTTATAATGAATCAGGCTAGTCCTGTAATGGTTTATAAGGATCTGGAATCAGGCTAGTCCTGTAATGGTTTATAATGAATCAGGCTAGTCCTGTAATGGTTTCTATGGAATCAGGCTAGTCCTGTAATGGTTTATAATGAATCAGGCTAGTCCTGTAATGGTTTCTAAGGAACTGGAATCAGGCTAGTCCTGTAATGGTTTATAAGGATCTGGAATCAGGCTAGTCCTGTAATGGTTTCTATGGAATCAGGCTAGTCCTGTAATGGTTTATAAGGAACTGGAATCAGGCTAGTCCTGTAATGGTTTCTATGGAATCAGGCTAGTCCTGTAATGGTTTATAAGGAACAGGAATCAGGCTAGTCCTGTAATGGTTTCTATGGAATCAGGCTAGTCCTGTAATGGTTTATGAGGATCTGGAATCAGGCTAGTCCTGTAATGGTTTATAAGGATCTGGAATCAGGCTAGTCCTGTAATGGTTTATAATGAATCAGGCTAGTCCTGTAATGGTTTCTATGGAATTAGGCTAGTCCTGTAATGGTTTCTATTTAATCAGGCTAGTCCTGTAATGGTTTCTATGGAATCAGGCTCGTCCTGTAATTGTTTATAAGGATCTGGAATCAGGCTAGTCCTGTAATGGTTTCTATGGAATCAGGCTAGTCCTGTAATGGTTTCTAAGGAATCAGGCTAGTCCTGTAATGGTTTCTATGGGATCAGGCTAGTCCTGTAATGGTTTCTAAGGAATCAGGCTAGTCCTGTAATGGTTTATAATGAATCAGGCTAGTCCTGTAATGGTTTCTAAGGAACTGGAATCAGGCTAGTCCTGTAATGGTTTATAAGGATCTCTAATCAGCCTGTTCCTGTAATGGTTTATAAGGAACCCTCATGGATTGTGTCTGCCTCAGGTGTGTTGTATTTCTCTCATATGTGCCTCTGTGTGATATGATAATATAATAATAATAATAATATATGCCATTTAGCAGACGCTTTTATCCAAAGCGACTTACAGTCATGTGTGCATACATTCTACGTATGGGTGGTCCCGGGGATCGAACCCACTACCCTGGCGTTACAAGCGCCATGCTCTACCAACTGAGCTACAGAAGGACCCATGTGCAGAGAAGAGACGAGTCACCGAACCAGTGGTTAAGGATTAACATAATACTTTACTGAGATACGGTAGCAGGAGGATCACAGTATACTTGATAAAACAAACACTAGGAATTGAATGCACATGGTAAACAATTCAAGCTTCTGCAAAGGACCACAGAAAAATAAATTCAGCTAGATGCTGTAGAGTAGTCTATATGTCTATAGGAGACAGGCAGATGCAGTAGGGTAGTCTATATGACCATAGGAGACAGGTAGATGCAGTAGGGTAGTCTACATGTCTATAGGAGACAGGTAGATGCAGTAGGGTAGTCTATATGTCTATAGGAGACAGGTAGATGCAGTAGGGTAGTCTATATGACCATAGGAGACAGCTAGATACAGTAGAGTAGTCTATATGACCATAGGATACAGCTAGATAAAGTAGAGTAGTATATATGACCATAGGAGACAGCTAGATACAGTAGAGTAGTATATATGACCATAGGAGACAGCTAGATACAGTAGAGTAGTATATATGACCATAGGAGACAGCTAGATACAGTAGAGTAGTATATATGACCATAGGAGACAGCTAGATGCAGTAGAGTAGTATATATGACCATAGGAGACAGCTAGATACAGTAGAGTAGTATATATGACCATAGGAGACAGCTAGATACAGTAGAGTAGTATATATGACCATAGGAGACAGCTAGATACAGTAGAGTAGTATATATGACCATAGGAGACAGCTAGATACAGTAGAGTAGTATATATGACCATAGGAGACAGCTAGATACAGTAGAGTAGTATATATGACCATAGGAGACAGCTAGATGCAGTAGAGTAGTATATATGACCATAGGAGACAGCTAGATACAGTAGAGTAGTATATATGACCATAGGAGACAGCTAGATACAGTAGAGTAGTATATATGACCATAGGAGACAGCTAGATACAGTAGAGTAGTATATATGACCATAGGAGACAGCTAGATACAGTAGAGTAGTATATATGACCATAGGAGACAGCTAGATACAGTAGAGTAGTATATATGACCATAGGAGACAGCTAGATACAGTAGAGTAGTATATATGACCATAGGAGACAGCTAGATGCAGTAGAGTAGTATATATGACCATAGGAGACAGCTAGATACAGTAGAGTAGTATATATGACCATAGGAGACAGCTAGATACAGTAGAGTAGTATATATGACCATAGGAGACAGCTAGATACAGTAGAGTAGTATATATGACCATAGGAGACAGCTAGATACAGTAGAGTAGTATATATGACCATAGGAGACAGCTAGATACAGTAGAGTAGTATATATGACCATAGGAGACAGCTAGATACAGTAGAGTAGTATATATGGCTATAGGAGACAGCGAGATACAGTAGAGTAGTATATATGACCATAAGCTCAGCTGTCTCAGTGTGTTCCCTTATTCGGGTCTATGATGTGTTCAGTGTAGTAGATCATGTGCCCAGGGTCCCAGGCCGTAGCCCATGTCTATGACATCATCCAGTTACTCCTGCAGAGGTAGCCCAGACAGAGAGGGAGAGAGACAAACAGTTTGTGAGTAATAATAATAATAATAATATATGCCATTTAGCAGACGCTTTTATCCAAAGCGACTTACAGTCATGTGTGCATACATTCTACGTATGGGTGGTCCCGGGAATCGAACCCACTACCCTGGCGTTACAAGCGCCATGCTCTACCAACTGAGCTACAGAAGGACCAGAAGGAAATATTTCCTCCAAGGTGCCTGGTAACACACAGATAAAGGCCAACGCCATGAAATCCATGTTTCACTTGGACTGGGACCAAGAAGGGTTTAAATTAGAGTTTTATTGTAAGAGTCAGGAACAATGTCAGAGGACGTGTTGTCAAGGCCAGAGGAGGTGTTGTCAAGGCTAGAGGAGGTGTTGTCAAGGCCAGAGGAGGTGTTGTCAAGGCTAGAGGAGGTGTTGTCAAGGCTAGAGGAGGTGTTGTCAAGGCTAGAGGAGGTGTTGTCAAGGTTAGATGAGGTGTTGTCAAGGCTAGAGGAGGTGTTGTCAAGGCCAGAGGAGGTGTTGTCAAGGCTAGAGGAGGTGTTGTCAAGGCTAGAGGAGGTGTTGTCAAGGCTAGAGGAGGTGTTGTCAAGGCTCGAGGAGGTGTTGTCAAGGCCAGAGGAGGTGTTGTCAAGGCCAGAGGAGGTGTTGTCAAGGCTAGAGGAGGTGTTGTCAAGGCTAGAGGAGGTGTTGTCAAGGCTAGAGGAGGTGTTGTCAAGGCTAGAGGAGGTGTTGTCAAGGCTCGAGGAGGTGTTGTCAAGGCCAGAGGAGGTGTTGTCAAGGCTAGAGGAGGTGTTGTCAAGGCTAGAGGAGGTGTTGTCAAGGCTAGAGGAGGTGTTGTCAAGGCTAGAGGAGGTGTTGTCAAGGCTCGAGGAGGTGTTGTCAAGGCCAGAGGAGGTGTTGTCAAGGCCAGAGGAGGTGTTGTCAAGGCTAGAGGAGGTGTTGTCAAGGCTAGAGGAGGTGTTGTCAAGGCTAGAGGAGGTGTTGTCAAGGCTCGAGGAGGTGTTGTCAAGGCCAGAGGAGGTGTTGTCAAGGCCAGAGGAGGTGTTGTCAAGGCTCGAGGAGGTGTTGTCAAGGCTAGAGGAGGTGTTGTCAAGGCTCGAGGAGGTGTTGTCAAGGCCAGAGGAGGTGTTGTCAAGGCTAGAGGAGGTGTTGTCAAGGCTAGAGGAGGTGTTGTCAAGGCTAGAGGAGGTGTTGTCAAGGCTAGAGGAGGTGTTGTCAAGGCTCGAGGAGGTGTTGTCAAGGCCAGAGGAGGTGTTGTCAAGGCCAGAGGAGGTGTTGTCAAGGCTAGAGGAGGTGTTGTCAAGGCTAGAGGAGGTGTTGTCAAGGCTAGAGGAGGTGTTGTCAAGGCTAGAGGAGGTGTTGTCAAGGCTCGAGGAGGTGTTGTCAAGGCCAGAGGAGGTGTTGTCAAGGCCAGAGGAGGTGTTGTCAAGGCTCGAGGAGGTGTTGTCAAGGCTAGAGGAGGTGTTGTCAAGGCTCGAGGAGGTGTTGTCAAGGCCAGAGGAGGTGTAGTCAAGGCCAGAGGAGGTGTTGTCAAGGCTAGAGGAGGTGTTGTCAAGGCTAGAGGAGGTGTTGTCAAGGCTCGAGGAGGTGTTGTCAAGGCCAGAGGAGGTGTTGTCAAGGCCAGAGGAGGTGTTGTCAAGGCCAGAGGAGGTGTTGTCAAGGCCAGAGGAGGTGTTGTCAAGGCTAGAGGAGGTGTTGTCAAGGCCAGAGGAGGTGTTGTCAAGGTTAGATGAGGTGTTGTCAAGGCCAGAGGAGGTGTTGTCAAGGCCAGAGGAGGTGTTGTCAAGGCTAGAGGAGGTGTTGTCAAGGCCAGAGGAGGTGTTGTCAAGGCCAGAGGAGGTGTTGTCAAGGCTAGAGGAGGTGTTGTCAAGGCCAGAGGAGGTGTTGTCAAGGCTAGAGGAGGTGTTGTCAAGGCTAGAGGAGGTGTTGTCAAGGCTAGAGGAGGTGTTGTCAAGGCCAGAGGAGGTGTTGTCAAGGCTAGAGGAGGTGTTGTCAAGGCTAGAGGAGGTGTTGTCAAGGCTAGAGGAGGTGTTGTCAAGGCCAGAGGAGGTGTTGTCAAGGTTAGATGAGGTGTTGTCAAGGCTAGAGGAGGTGTTGTCAAGGCTAGAGGAGGTGTTGTCAAGGCCAGAGGAGGTGTTGTCAAGGTTAGAGGAGGTGTTGTCAAGGTCAGAGGATGTGTTGTCAAGGTTAGAGGAGGTGTTGTCAATGCCAGAGGAGGTGTTGTCAAGGCTAGAGGAGGTGTTGTCAAGGCTAGAGGAGGTGTGTCAAGGCTAGAGGAGGTGTTGTCAAGGCTAGAGGAGGTGTTGTCAAGGTTAGAGGAGGTGTTGTCAAGGCTAGAGGAGGTGTTGTCAAGGCTAGAGGAGGTGTTGTCAAGGCTAGAGGAGGTGTTTTCAAGGCTAGAGGAGGTGTTGTCAAGGTTAGATGAGGTGTTGTCAAGGCCAGAGGAGGTGTTGTCAAGGCTAGAGGAGGTGTTGTCAAGGTTAGATGAGGTGTTGTCAAGGCCAGAGGAGGTGTTGTCAAGGCCAGAGGGGGTGTTGTCAAGGCTAGAGGAGGTGTTGTCAAGGTTAGAGGAGGTGTTGTCAAGGCCAGAGGAGGTGTTGTCAAGGCCAGAGGAGGTGTTGTCAAGGCTAGAGGAGGTGTTGTCAAGGTTAGATGAGGTGTTGTCAAGGCCAGAGGAGGTGTTGTCAAGGCCAGAGGAGGTGTTGTCAAGGCTAGAGGAGGTGTTGTCAAGGTTAGAGGAGGTGTTGTCAAGGCCAGAGGAGGTGTTGTCAAGGCCAGAGGAGGTGTTGTCAAGGTTAGAGGAGGTGTTGTCAAGGCTGGAGGAGGTGTTGTCAAGGCTAGAGGAGCTGTTGTTGTTAACTTGGGCGACTGGAGTCTCCTACCATTTTATGGGCTTTCCTCTGACACCGCCTATTATATAGGTCCTGGATGGCAGGAAGCTTGGCCCCAGTGATGTACTGGGCAGTACGCACTACCCTCTGTAGTGCTTTGCAGTCGGAGACCGAGCAGCTGCCATACCAGGCAGTGATGCAACCAGTCAGGCTGGATGCTCTCGATGTTGCCGCTGTATAACCTTTTGAGGATCTGAGGACCCATGCCAAATGTTTTTTGTCTCCTGAGGGGGAATAGGTTTAGTTCGTCCCTCCCTCCCGACTGTCTTGGTGTGCTTGGACCATGTTCGTTTGTTGGTTTTGTCTCTACCTTCGTGCCCTTAGTGCTGTTCTCTCTGTGCCCAATAATGTTTGTACCATGTTTTTTGCTGTTACCATCTTTGCTGCTGCCATGTTGTGTTGCTACCATGTTGTTGTCATGTTGTGTTGCTACCATGATGTGTTGTCATGTTGTGTTGCTACCATGCTGTGTTGTCTTGTTGTGTTGTCATGTTGTGTTGCTACCATGCTGTGTTGTCATGTTGTGTTGTCATGTTGTGTTGCTACCATGCTGTGTTGTCATGTTGTGTTGCTACCATACTGTGTTGTCATGTTGTGTTGCTACCATACAGTGTTGTCATGTTGTGTTGCTACCATACTATGTTGTCATGTTGTGTTGCTACCATGCTGTGTTGTCATGTTGTGTTGCTACCATGCTGTGTTGTCGTGTTGTGTTGCTACCATGCTGTGTTGTCATGTTGTGTTGCTACCATACTGTGTTGTCATGTTGTGTTGCTACTATGCTGTGTTGTCATGTTGTGTTGCTACCATGCTGTGTTGTCATGTTGTGTTGCTACCATACTGTGTTGTCATGTTGTGTTGCTACCATGCTGTGTTGTCATGTTGTGTTGCTACCATGCTGTGTTGTCATGTTGTGTTGCTACCATGCTGTGTTGTCATGTTGTGTTGCTACCATACTGTGTTGTCATGTTGTGTTGCTACCATGCTGTGTTGTCATGTTGTGTTGCTACCATGCTGTGTTGTCATGTTGTGTTGCTACCATACTGTGTTGTCATGTTGTGTTGCTACCATGCTGTGTTGTCATGTTGTGTTGCTACCATGCTGTGTTGTCATGTTGTGTTGCTACCATGCTGTGTTGTCATGTTGTGTTGCTACCATGTTGTGTTGCCATGTTGTGCTACCATACTGTGTTGTCATGTTGTGTTGCTACCATACTGTGTTGTCATGTTGTGTTGCTACCATGTTGTGTTGCCATGTTGTGCTACCATACTGTGTTGTCATGTTGTGTTGCTACCATGCTGTGTTGTCATGTTGTGTTGCTACCATGCTGTGTTGTCATGTTGTGTTGTCATGTTGTGTTGCTACCATGCTGTGTTGTCATGTTGTGTTGTCATGTTGTGTTGCTACCATGCTGTGTTGTCATGTTGTGTTGCTACCATACTGTGTTGTCATGTTGTGTTGCTACCATACAGTGTTGTCATGTTGTGTTGCTACCATACTATGTTGTCATGTTGTGTTGCTACCATGCTGTGTTGTCATGTTGTGTTGCTACCATGCTGTGTTGTCGTGTTGTGTTGCTACCATGCTGTGTTGTCATGTTGTGTTGCTACCATACTGTGTTGTCAAGTTGTGTTGCTACGATGCTGTGTTGTCATGTTGTGTTGCTACCATGCTGTGTTGTCATGTTGTGTTGCTACCATACTGTGTTGTCATGTTGTGTTGCTACCATGCTGTGTTGTCATGTTGTGTTGCTACCATGCTGTGTTGTCATGTTGTGTTGCTACCATGCTGTGTTGTCATGTTGTGTTGCTACCATACTGTGTTGTCAAGTTGTGTTGCTACGATGCTGTGTTGTCATGTTGTGTTGCTACCATGCTGTGTTGTCATGTTGTGTTGCTACCATACTGTGTTGTCATGTTGTGTTGCTACCATGCTGTGTTGTCATGTTGTGTTGCTACCATGCTGTGTTGTCATGTTGTGTTGCTACCATGCTGTGTTGTCATGTTGTGTTGCTACCATGTTGTGTTGCCATGTTGTGCTACCATACTGTGTTGTCATGTTGTGTTGCTACCATACTGTGTTGTCATGTTGTGTTGCTACCATGTTGTGTTGTCATGTTGTGTTGCTACCATGCTGTGTTGTCATGTTGTGTTGCTACCATGCTGTGTTGTCATGTGGTATTGTCATGTTGTGTTGCTACCATACTGTGTTGTCATGTTGTGTTGCTACCATGCTGTGTTGTCATGTTGTGTTGTCATGTTGTGTTGCTACCATGCTGTGTTGTCATGTTGTGTTACCATGTAGTGTTGTCATGTTGTGTTGCTACCATGCTGTGCTGTCATGTTGTGTTGCTACCATGCTGTGTTGTCATGTTGTGTTGTCATGTTGTGTTGCTACCATGCTGTGTTGTCATGTTGTGTTACCATGTTGTGTTGTCATGTTGAGTTGCTACCATGCTGTGCTGTCATGTTGTGTTGTCATGTTGTGTTGCTACCATGCTGTGTTGTCATGTTGTGTTACCATGTTGTGTTGTCATGTTGTTGCTACCATGCTGTGCTGTCATGTTGTGTTGCTACCATGCTGTGTTGTCATGTTGTGTTGCTACCATGCTGTGCTGTCATGTTGTGTTGCTGCCATGCTGTGTTGTCATGTTGTGTTGCTACCATGTTGTGTTGTCATGTTGTGTTGCTACCATGCTGTGTTGTCATGTTGTGTTACCATGTTGTGTTGTCATGTTGAGTTGCTACCATGCTGTGCTGTCATGTTGTGTTGCTACCATACTGTGTTGTCATGTTGTGTTGCTACCATGCTGTGTTGTCATGTTGTGTTGCTACCATGCTGTGCTGTCATGTTGTGTTGCTACCATGCTGTGTTGTCATGTTGTGTTGCTACCATACTGTGTTGTCATGTTGTGTTGCTACCATGCTGTGCTGTCATGTTGTGTTGCTACCATACTGTGTTGTCATGTTGTGTTGCTACCATGCTGTGTTGTCATGTTGTGTTGCTACCATGCTGTGCTGTCATGTTGTGTTGCTACCATGCTGTGTTGTCATGTTGTGTTGCTACCATGCTGTGCTGTCATGTTGTGTTGCTACCATGCTGTGTTGTCATGTTGTGTTGCTACCATGCTGTGTTGTCATGTTGTGTTGTCATGTTGTGTTGCTACCATGTTGTGTTGTCATGTTGAGTTGCTACCATGCTGTGCTGTCATGTTGTGTTGCTACCATGCTGTGTTGTCATGTTGTGTTGCTACCATGCTGTGTTGTCATGTTGTGTTGCTACCATGCTGTGTTGTCATGTTGTGTTACCATGCTGTGTTGTCATGTTGTGTTACCATGTTGTGTTGTCATGTTGTGTTGCTACCATGTTGTGTTGTCATGTTGTGTTGCTACCATGTTGTGTTGTCATGTTGTGTTGCTACCATGCTGTGTTGTCATGTTGTGTTGCTACCATGCTGTGTTGTCATGTTGTGTTGTCATGTTGTGTTGCTACCATGCTGTGTTGTCATGTTGTAGGTTATACCCTGGTCTATTGCCTGCTCTAACCATGGAACTGTTATAACAGGGAGAATACTGTACAGTAGTAGGTTATACCCTGGTCTATTGCCTGCTCTAACCATGGAACTGTCGAAACAGGGAGAATACTGTACAGTAGTAGGTTATACCCTGGTCTATTGCCTGCTCTAACCATGGAACTGTTATAACAGGGAGAATACTGTACAGTAGTAGGTTATACCCTGGTCTATTGCCTGTTCTAACCATGGAACTGTCGAAACAGGGAGAATACTGTACAGTAGTAGGTTATACCCTGGTCTATTGCCTGCTCTAACCATGGAACTGTTATAACAGGGAGAATACTGTACAGTAGTAGGTTATACCCTGGTCTATTGCCTGTTCTAACCATGGAACTGTTATAACAGGGAGAATACTGTACAGTAGTAGGTTATACCCTGGTCTATTGCCTGCTCTAACCATGGAACTGTCGATAACAGGGAGAATACTGTACAGTAGTAGGTTATACCCTGGTCTATTGCCTGCTCTAACCATGGAACTGTTATAACAGGGAGAATACTGTACAGTAGTAGGTTATACCCTGGTCTATTGCCTGTTCTAACCATGGAACTGTTATAACAGGGAGAATACTGTACAGTAGTAGGTTATACCCTGGTCTATTGCCTGCTCTAACCATGGAACTGTTATAACAGGGAGAATACTGTACAGTAGTAGGTTATACCCTGGTCTATTGCCTGTTCTAACCATGGAACTGTTATAACAGGGAGAATACTGTACAGTAGTAGGTTATACCCTGGTCTATTGCCTGCTCTAACCATGGAACTGTTATAACAGGGAGAATACTGTACAGTAGTAGGTTATACCCTGGTCTATTGCCTGTTCTAACCATGGAACTGTTATAACAGGGAGAATACTGTACAGTAGTAGGTTATACCCTGGTCTATTGCCTGCTCTAACCATGGAACTGTTATAACAGGGAGAATACTGTACAGTAGTAGGTTATACCCTGGTCTATTGCCTGTTCTAACCATGGAACTGTTATAACAGGGAGAATACTGTACAGTAGTAGGTTATACCCTGGTCTATTGCCTGTTCTAACCATGGAACTGTTATAACAGGGAGAATACTGTACAGTAGTAGGTTATACACTGGTCTATTGCCTGCTCTAACCATGGAACTGTTATAACAGGGAGAATACTGTACAGTAGTAGGTTATACCCTGGTCTATTGCCTGCTCTAACCATGGAACTGTTATAACAGGGAGAATACTGTACAGTAGTAGGTTATACCCTGGTCTATTGCCTGTTCTAACCATGGAACTGTTATAACAGGGAGAATACTGTACAGTAGTAGGTTATACCCTGGTCTATTGCCTGTTCTAACCATGGAACTGTTATAACAGGGAGAATACTGTACAGTAGTAGGTTATACACTGGTCTATTGCCTGCTCTAACCATGGAACTGTTATAACAGGGAGAATACTGTACAGTAGTAGGTTATACACTGGTCTATTGCCTGCTCTAACCATGGAACTGTTATAACAGGGAGAATACTGTACAGTAGTAGGTTATACCCTGGTCTATTGCCTGCTCTAACCATGGAACTGTTATAACAGGGAGAATACTGTACAGTAGTAGGTTATACCCTGGTCTATTGCCTGCTCTAACCATGGAACTGTTATAACAGGGAGAATACTGTACAGTAGTAGGTTATACCCTGGTCTATTGCCTGCTCTAACCATGGAACTGTTATAACAGGGAGAATACTGTACAGTAGTAGGTTATACCCTGGTCTATTGCCTGCTCTAACCATGGAACTGTTATAACAGGGAGAATACTGTACAGTAGTTATACCCTGGTCTATTGCCTGCTCTAACCATGGAACTGTTATAACAGGGAGAATACTGTACAGTAGTAGGTTATACCCTGGTCTATTGCCTGCTCTAACCATGGAACTGTTATAACAGGGAGAATACTGTACAGTAGTAGGTTATACCCTGGTCTATTGCCTGCTCTAACCATGGAACTGTTATAACAGGGAGAATACTGTACAGTAGTAGGTTATACCCTGGTCTATTGCCTGCTCTAACCATGGAACTGTTATAACAGGGAGAATACTGTACAGTAGTAGGTTATACCCTGGTCTATTGCCTGCTCTAACCATGGAACTGTTATAACAGGGAGAATACTGTACAGTAGTAGGTTATACCCTGGTCTATTGCCTGCTCTAACCATGGAACTGTTATAACAGGGAGAATACTGTACAGTAGTAGGTTATACCCTGGTCTATTGCCTGCTCTAACCATGGAACTGTTATAACAGGGAGAATACTGTACAGTAGTAGGTTATACCCTGGTCTATTGCCTGCTCTAACCATGGAACTGTTATAACAGGGAGAATACTGTACAGTAGTAGGTTATACCCTGGTCTATTGCCTGCTCTAACCATGGAACTGTTATAACAGGGAGAATACTGTACAGTAGTAGGTTATACCCTGGTCTATTGCCTGCTCTAACCATGGAACTGTTATAACAGGGAGAATACTGTACAGTAGTAGGTTATACCCTGGTCTATTGCCTGCTCTAACCATGGAACTGTTATAACAGGGAGAATACTGTACAGTAGTAGGTTATACCCTGGTCTATTGCCTGTTCTAACCATGGAACTGTTATAACAGGGAGAATACTGTACAGTAGTAGGTTATACCCTGGTCTATTGCCTGCTCTAACCATGGAACTGTTATAACAGGGAGAATACTGTACAGTAGTAGGTTATACCCTGGTCTATTGCCTGCTCTAACCATGGAACTGTTATAACAGGGAGAATACTGTACAGTAGTAGGTTATACACTGGTCTATTGCCTGCTCTAACCATGGAACTGTTATAACAGGGAGAATACTGTACAGTAGTTATACCCTGGTCTATTGTCTGCTCTAACCATGGAACTGTTATAACAGGGAGAATACTGTACAGTAGTAGGTTATACCCTGGTCTATTGCCTGCTCTAACCATGGAACTGTTATAACAGGGAGAATACTGTACAGTAGTAGGTTATACACTGGTCTATTGCCTGCTCTAACCATGGAACTGTTATAACAGGGAGAATACTGTACAGTAGTAGGTTATACACTGGTCTATTGCCTGCTCTAACCATGGAACTGTCGAAACAGGGAGAATACTGTACAGTAGTAGGTTATACCCTGGTCTATTGCCTGCTCTAACCATGGAACTGTTATAACAGGGAGAATACTGTACAGTAGTAGGTTATACCCTGGTCTATTGCCTGCTCTAACCATGGAACTGTTATAACAGGGAGAATACTGTACAGTAGTAGGTTATACCCTGGTCTATTGCCTGCTCTAACCATGGAACTGTTATAACAGGGAGAATACTGTACAGTAGTAGGTTATACACTGGTCTATTGCCTGCTCTAACCATGGAACTGTTATAACAGGGAGAATACTGTACAGTAGTTATACCCTGGTCTATTGCCTGCTCTAACCATGGAACTGTTATAACAGGGAGAATACTGTACAGTAGTAGGTTATACACTGGTCTATTGCCTGCTCTAACCATGGAACTGTTATAACAGGGAGAATACTGTACAGTAGTTATACCCTGGTCTATTGCCTGCTCTAACCATGGAACTGTTATAACAGGGAGAATACTGTACAGTAGTAGGTTATACCCTGGTCTATTGCCTGCTCTAACCATGGAACTGTTATAACAGGGAGAATACTGTACAGTAGTAGGTTATACCCTGGTCTATTGCCTGCTCTAACCATGGAACTGTTATAACAGGGAGAATACTGTACAGTAGTAGGTTATACCCTGGTCTATTGCCTGCTCTAACCATGGAACTGTTATAACAGGGAGAATACTGTACAGTAGTAGGTTATACCCTGGTCTATTGCCTGCTCTAACCATGGAACTGTTATAACAGGGAGAATACTGTACAGTAGTAGGTTATACCCCGGTCTATTGCCTGCTCTAACCATGGAACTGTTATAACAGGGAGAATACTGTACAGTAGTAGGTTATACCCTGGTCTATTGCCTGCTCTAACCATGGAACTGTTATAACAGGGAGAATACTGTACAGTAGTAGGTTATACCCTGGTCTATTGCCTGTTCTAACCATGGAACTGTTATAACAGGGAGAATACTGTACAGTAGTAGGTTATACCCTGGTCTATTGCCTGCTCTAACCATGGAACTGTTATAACAGGGAGAATACTGTACAGTAGTAGGTTATACCCTGGTCTATTGCCTGCTCTAACCATGGAACTGTTATAACAGGGAGAATACTGTACAGTAGTAGGTTATACACTGGTCTATTGCCTGCTCTAACCATGGAACTGTTATAACAGGGAGAATACTGTACAGTAGTAGGTTATACCCTGGTCTATTGCCTGCTCTAACCATGGAACTGTTATAACAGGGAGAATACTGTACAGTAGTAGGTTATACCCTGGTCTATTGCCTGCTCTAACCATGGAACTGTTATAACAGGGAGAATACTGTACAGTAGTAGGTTATACACTGGTCTATTGCCTGCTCTAACCATGGAACTGTTATAACAGGGAGAATACTGTACAGTAGTAGGTTATACCCTGGTCTATTGCCTGCTCTAACCATGGAACTGTTATAACAGGGAGAATACTGTACAGTAGTAGGTTATACCCTGGTCTATTGCCTGCTCTAACCATGGAACTGTTATAACAGGGAGAATACTGTACAGTAGTAGGTTATACCCTGGTCTATTGCCTGCTCTAACCATGGAACTGTTATAACAGGGAGAATACTGTACAGTAGTAGGTTATACCCTGGTCTATTGCCCGTTCTAACCATGGAACCATGTGATGACATTGCCAAGTATTGCGTCATGCATCAGGCTCAATCTGTTATGTCTTGATCTGCGCTCCGAGCCATATCTATTAAAATTAGCTTATGTTTTTTATTATGTTATCAACTGTTACTAACGATCCTCAGCAACAACCACACAGCCGTGACAACGTTTTACAGAGGAAGCAAATTAAGATAAACGTAACAATAAAATTCAATGGGATGATAATGATGTAGGCTATAACCAACTGAAGGGAACTAACAGTACATTGGCAGTTGAATATGTGTAACAGGTTAACCTGTTAACCAGGTTAAGGTTGAATTGATTAGGACCAAAGAAAACAAGGTATAAACAACAATACAAATGAAAACAAATGAAAACTTAATAAAACGGTGTTGTGATGGGTCTCAGGGCTGGGTTGGTTGGTTGTAGTGATGGGTCTCAGGGCTGGGTTGGTTGGTTGTAGTGATGGGTCTCAGGGCTGGGTTGGTTGGTTGTTGTGATGGGTCTCAGGGCTGGGTTGGTTGTAGTGATGGGTCTCAGGGCTGGGTTGGTTGGTTGTAGTGATGGGTCTCAGGGCTGGGTTGGTTGGTTGTAGTGATGGGTCTCAGGGCTGGGTTGGTTGGTTGTAGTGATGGGTCTCAGGGCTGGGTTGGTTGGTTGTTGTGATGGGTCTCAGGGCTGGGTTGGTTGTAGTGATGGGTCTCAGGGCTGGGTTGGTTGGTTGGTTGTAGTGATGGGTCTCAGGGCTGGGTTGGTTGGTTGTTGTGATAGGTCTCAGGGCTGGGTTGGTTGTAGTGATGGGTCTCAGGGCTGGGTTGGTTGGTTGGTTGTAGTGATGGGTCTCAGGGCAGGGTTGGTTGTCGTGATGGGTCTCAGGGCTGGGTTGGTTGGTTGTAGTGATGGGTCTCAGGGCTGGGTTGGTTGGTTGTCGTGATGGGTCTCAGGGCTGGGTTGGTTGGTTGTTGTGATGGGTCTCAGGGCTGGGTTGGTTGGTTGTCGTGATGGGTCTCAGGGCTGGGTTGGTTGGTTGTAGTGATGGGTCTCAGGGCTGGGTTGGTTGGTTGTAGTGATGGGTCTCAGGGCTGGGTTGGTTGGTTGTAGTGATGGGTCTCAGGGCTGGGTTGGTTGGTTGTAGTGATGGGTCTGAGGGCTGGGTTGGTTGGTTGTAGTGATGGGTCTCAGGGCAGGGTTGGTTGGTTGTAGTGATGGTCTCAGGGCTGGGTTGGTTGTTGTGATGGGTCTCAGGGCAGGGTTGGTTGTAGTGATGGGTCTCAGGGCTGGGTTGGTTGGTTGTAGTGATGGGTCTCAGGGCTGGGTTGGTTGTAGTGATGGGTCTCAGGGCTGGGTTGGTTGGTTGGTTGTAGTGATGGGTCTCAGGGCAGGGTTGGTTGTCGTGATGGGTCTCAGGGCTGGGTTGGTTGGTTGTAGTGATGGGTCTCAGGGCTGGGTTGGTTGTCGTGATGGGTCTCAGGGCTGGGTTGGTTGGTTGTAGTGATGGGTCTCAGGGCAGGGTTGGTTGTCGTGATGGGTCTCAGGGCTGGGTTGGTTGGTTGTAGTGATGGGTCTCAGGGCTGGGTTGGTTGGTTGTCGTGATGGGTCTCAGGGCTGGGTTGGTTGGTTGTAGTGATGGGTCTCAGGGCTGGGTTGGTTGGTTGTAGTGATGGGTCTCAGGGCTGGGTTGGTTGGTTGTTGTGATGGGTCTCAGGGCTGGGTTGGTTGGTTGTAGTGATGGGTCTCAGGGCTGGGTTGGTTGGTTGTTGTGATGGGTCTCAGGGCTGGGTTGGTTGGTTGTAGTGATGGGTCTCAGGGCTGGGTTGGTTGTTGTGATGGGTCTCAGGGCTGGGTTGGTTGGTTGTTGTGATGGGTCTCAGGGCTGGGTTGGTTGGTTGGTTGTAGTGATGGGTCTCAGGGCTGGGTTGGTTGTTGTGATGGGTCTCAGGGCTGGGTTGGTTGGTTGTAGTGATGGGTCTCAGGGCTGGGTTGGTTGTTGTGATGGGTCTCAGGGCTGGGTTGGTTGGTTGTCGTGATGGGTCTCAGGGCTGGGTTGGTTGGTTGTAGTGATGGGTCTCAGGGCTGGGTTGGTTGGTTGTAGTGATGGGTCTCAGGGCTGGGTTGGTTGGTTGTAGTGATGGGTCTCAGGGCTGGGTTGGTTGGTTGTAGTGATGGGTCTCAGGGCTGGGTTGGTTGGTTGTTGTGATGGGTCTCAGGGCTGGGTTGGTTGGTTGTAGTGATGGGTCTCAGGGCTGGGTTGGTTGGTTGAAGTGATGGGTCTCAGGGCTGGGTTGGTTGGTTGTTGTGATGGGTCTCAGGGCTGGGTTGGTTGGTTGTAGTGATGGGTCTCAGGGCTGGGTTGGTTGGTTGTAGTGATGGGTCTCAGGGCTGGGTTGGTTGTAGTGATGGGTCTCAGGGCTGGGTTGGTTGTTGTGATGGGTCTCAGGGCAGGGTTGGTTGTAGTGATGGGTCTCAGGGCTGGGTTGGTTGGTTGGTTGGTTGGTTGTAGTGATGGGTCTCAGGGCAGGGTTGGTTGTCGTGATGGGTCTCAGGGCTGGGTTGGTTGGTTGTTGTGATGGGTCTCAGGGCTGGGTTGGTTGGTTGTCGTGATGGGTCTCAGGGCTGGGTTGGTTGGTTGTAGTGATGGGTCTCAGGGCAGGGTTGGTTGTCGTGATGGGTCTCAGAGGGCTTGGTTGGTTGGTTGTTGTGATGGGTCTCAGGGCTGGGTTGGTTGGTTGTCGTGATGGGTCTCAGGGCTGGGTTGGTTGGTTGTAGTGATGGGTCTCAGGGCTGGGTTGGTTGGTTGTAGTGATGGGTCTCAGGGCTGGGTTGGTTGGTTGTAGTGATGGGTCTCAGGGCTGGGTTGGTTGGTTGTAGTGATGGGTCTCAGGGCTGGGTTGGTTGGTTGTTGTGATGGGTCTCAGGGCTGGGTTGGTTGGTTGTAGTGATGGGTCTCAGGGCTGGGTTGGTTGTTGTGATGGGTCTCAGGGCTGGGTTGGTTGGTTGTTGTGATGGGTCTCAGGGCTGGGTTGGTTGGTTGTAGTGATGGGTCTCAGGGCTGGGTTGGTTGGTTGTTGTGATGGGTCTCAGGGCTGGGTTGGTTGGTTGTAGTGATGGGTCTCAGGGCTGGGTTGGTTGTCGTGATGGGTCTCAGGGCTGGGTTGGTTGGTTGTCGTGATGGGTCTCAGGGCTGGGTTGGTTGGTTGTAGTGATGGGTCTCAGGGCTGGGTTGGTTGGTTGTA
The DNA here is from genome assembly GCF_023373465.1 of Oncorhynchus keta. Classification (NCBI taxonomy): domain Eukaryota; kingdom Metazoa; phylum Chordata; class Actinopteri; order Salmoniformes; family Salmonidae; genus Oncorhynchus; species Oncorhynchus keta. Next base: position 1,978,573 of record NW_026290954.1, on the reverse strand, counting down.
GTGATGGGTCTCAGGGCTGGGTTGGTTGGTTGTAGTGATGGGTCTCAGGGCTGGGTTGGTTGGTTGTAGTGATGGGTCTCAGGGCTGGGTTGGTTGGTTGTTGTGATGGGTCTCAGGGCTGGGTTGGTTGGTTGGAGTGATGGGTCTCAGGGCTGGGTTGGTTGTTGTGATGGGTCTCAGGGCTGGGTTGGTTGGTTGTTGTGATGGGTCTCAGGGCTGGGTTGGTTGGTTGTAGTGATGGGTCTCAGGGCTGGGTTGGTTGGTTGTAGTGATGGGTCTCAGGGCTGGGTTGGTTGTAGTGATGGGTCTCAGGGCTGGGTTGGTTGTTGTGATGGGTCTCAGGGCTGGGTTGGTTGTAGTGATGGGTCTCAGGGCTGGGTTGGTTGGTTGTTGTGATGGGTCTCAGGGCAGGGTTGGTTGTAGTGATGGGTCTCAGGGCTGGGTTGGTTGGTTGTAGTGATGGGTCTCAGGGCTGGGTTGGTTGGTTGTAGTGATGGGTCTCAGGGCTGGGTTGGTTGGTTGTTGTGATGGGTCTCAGGGCTGGGTTGGTTGGTTGTTGTGATGGGTCTCAGGGCTGGGTTGGTTGGTTGTAGTGATGGGTCTCAGGGCTGGGTTGATTGGTTGTAGTGATGGGTCTCAGGGCTGGGTTGGTTGTAGTGATGGGTCTCAGGGCTGGGTTGGTTGGTTGTAGTGATGGGTCTCAGGGCTGGGTTGGTTGGTTGTAGTGATGGGTCTCAGGGCTGGGTTGGTTGGTTGTAGTGATGGGTCTCAGGGCTGGGTTGGTTGGTTGTAGTGATGGGTCTCAGGGCTGGGTTGGTTGGTTGTTGTGATGGGTCTCAGGGCTGGGTTGGTTGGTTGTAGTGATGGGTCTCAGGGCTGGGTTGGTTGGTTGTAGTGATGGGTCTCAGGGCTGGGTTGGTTGGTTGTAGTGATGGGTCTCAGGGCAGGGTTGGTTGGTTGTCGTGATGGGTCTCAGGGCTGGGTTGGTTGGCTGTTATAATGGCTCCATACTGATGGATTCCCCATAGTCTTCATTAGAGAGTTTTAACATTAAACATTACAGATTTACAACATAAAACGTAGTACCAGACATATCCCTCTAAGTCAGAGTTATAGAAATATATATGTTCAAGTGCAAGTTCATGAGCTGTTCTCACAATTAGAATACAATACAATAAAATACAGTGGAATGGATAGTAATCCATGCACCAGTGTTTCTAGTGGTTTACCAGTGTTTCCGGTGGTTTACCAGTGTTTCTGGTGGTTTACCAGTGTTTCTGGTGGTTTACCAGTGTTTCTGGTGGTTTACCAGTGTTTCTGGTGGTTTACCAGTGTTTCTGGTGGTTTACCAGTGTTTCCGGTGGTTTACCAGTGTTTCTGGTGGTTTACCAGTGTTTCTAGTGGTTTACCAGTGTTTCTAGTGGTTTACCAGTGTTTCTAGTGGTTTACCAGTGTTTCTGGTGGTTTACCAGTGTTTCTGGTGGTTTACCAGTGTTTCTAGTGGTTTACCAGTGTTTCTAGTGGTTTACCAGTGTTTCTGGTGGTTTACCAGTGTTTCTAGTGGTTTACCAGTGTTTTTTTATTTTATTTTATTTCACCTTTATTTAACCAGGTAGGCTTTGAGAACAAGTTCTCATTTGCAAGTGGACCTGGCCAAGATAAAGCATTTGTGAACAGACAACACAGAGTTTCACACATGGAGTAAACAATTAACTAGTCAATTACACAGTGAAAAAATGGGCAATCTATATACAATGTGTGCAAAAGGCATGAGGAGGTTAATACAATTTTGCAGATTAACACAGTGATAAATGATCAGATGGGCATGTACAGGTAGAGATATTGGTGATATTGGTGTGCAAAAAGAGCAGAAAAGTAAATAAATAAAAACAGTATAAAAACAGTATTTCAGGTGAATAAGGGTGAGCTATTTACCTATGACTATGTACAGCTGCAGCGACCAGTGTTTCTGCTCGGATAGCTGATGTTTGACCAGATAAAAGTCTTTCTGGTGGTTTACCAGTGTTCCAGTCACAGGCAGCAGAGTACTGGAACGAAAGGCGGCCAAATGAGGTGTTGGCTTTACCATGATCAGTGAGATACACCTGCTGGAGCCAGTGCTACGGATGGTGTTGCCATACCAGTGAACTGGTAAGGCGGAGCTTTACCTAGCATGGACTTGTAAATGACCTGGAGCCAGTGGGTCTGGCGGTTTACCAGTGAGGGCCAGCCGACTAGAGCATACAAGTCGCAGTGGTGGGTGGTATACTTTAGTGACAAAACGGATGGCACTTTAGACTGCATGTTTGCTGAGTAGAGTTTGGACCATTTTGTAGATGACATCGCCAGTGTTCGGTAGGATAGTCAGTTTTACTAGGGTAAGCTTGGCAGGTGGTGAAGGAGTGCTTTGTTGCGGAATGGACTCTGGATTTGATTTTTTTGGAGATGTTTGATGTGTTTCTGGAAGGTTTACCAGACACCTAGGTACTTATAGATGTCCACATATTCAAGGTTGGAACCATCCAGGTGTTGATGCTAGTGGGCATGCAGGTTAGCGATCGGTTGAAAAGTGTTTGGTTTTACTGGTTTAAGGTTGGACCAGTGTGCTTATGGCATTTACCTCGTTTGGAGGTTTGATAGCCAGTGTTTCCAATGACGGGCCGAAACCAGTGTATATGGTGGTTTACCAGTGTTTCAGGGAATGGTTTACCATTGATGTTTCAGAGAAAAGGTTTACCAGTGTTTCCCTGTGGCACCCCCATAGAGACTGCCAGAGGACCGGACAGCATGCCCTCTGATTTGACACACTGAACTCTGTCTGCAAAGTGTTGGTTCATCCGAAAAACCGAGGCTGTTGAGTCTGCCGATAAGAATTTGGTGATTGACAGAGTGTTTCGAGGTGGTTTACCTGCAGTGTTTTTATCGATGGTGGTTTATGATATCATTTAGTACCTTGAGTGTGGCTGAGGTCACCCGGACCGGCTGGTTGCACAGCGGAGTGTTTCCGGATGGTCAGTGACCTGTTTGTTTTGGCTTTCGGTGGTTTACCAGTGTTTCTAGTGGTTTACCAGTGTTTCTAGTGGTTTACCAGTGTTTCTGGTGGTTTACCAGTGTTTCTGGTGGTTTACCAGTGTTTCTGGTGGTTTACCAGTGTTTCTAGTGGTTTACCAGTGTTTCTGGTGGTTTACCAGTGTTTCTGGTGGTTTACCAGTGTTTCCGGTGGTTTACCAGTGTTTCTGGTGGTTTACCAGTGTTTCTGGTGGTTTACCAGTGTTTCTGGTGGTTTACCAGTGTTTCTGGTGGTTTACCAGTGTTTCTGGTGGTTTACCAGTGTTTCTGGTGGTTTACCAGTGTTTCCGGTGGTTTACCAGTGTTTCTGGTGGTTTACCAGTGTTTCTGGTGGTTTACCAGTGTTTCTGGTGGTTTACCAGTAAACCAGTGTTTCCGGTGGTTTACCAGTGTTTCGGTGGTTTACCAGTGTTTCTGGTGGTTTACCAGTAAACCAGTGTTTCTGGTGGTTTACCAGTGTTTCCGGTGGTTTACCAGTGTTTCCGGTGGTTTACCAGTGTTTCTGGTGGTTTACCAGTGTTTCCGGTGGTTTACCAGTGTTTCTGGTGGTTTACCAGTGTTTCCGGTGGTTTACCAGTGTTTCTGGTGGTTTACCAGTGTTTCCGGTGGTTTACCAGTGTTTCCGGTGGTTTACCAGTGTTTCTGGTGGTTTACCAGTGTTTCTGGTGGTTTACCAGTGTTTCCAGTGGTTTACCAGTGTTTCCGGTGGTTTACCAGTGTTTCTGGTGGTTTACCAGTGTTTCCGGTGGTTTACCAGTGTTTCTGGTGGTTTACCAGTGTTTCTGGTGGTTTTACCAGTAAACCAGTGTTTCCGGTGGTTTACCAGTGTTTCTGGTGGTTTACCAGTGTTTCTGGTGGTTTTACCAGTAAACCAGTGTTTCCGGTGGTTTACCAGTGTTTCCGGTGGTTTACCAGTGTTTCTGGTGGTTTACCAGTGTTTCTGGTGGTTTACCAGTGTTTCTGGTGGTTTACCAGTGTGGTTTACCAGTGTTTCTGGTGGTTTACCAGTAAACCAGTGTTTCCGGTGGTTTACCAGTGTTTCCGGTGGTTTACCAGTGTTTCCGGTGGTTTACCAGTGTTTCTGGTGGTTTACCAGTAAACCAGTGTTTCCGGTGGTTTACCAGTGTTTCCGGTGGTTTACCAGTGTTTCCGGTGGTTTACCAGTGTTTCTGGTGGTTTACCAGTGTTTCTGGTGGTTTACCAGTGTTTCCGGTGGTTTACCAGTGTTTCCAGTGGTTTACCAGTGTTTCTGGTGGTTTACCAGTAAACCAGTTTTCCGGTGGTTTACCAGTGTTTCTGGTGGTTTACCAGTGTTTCTGGTGGTTTACCAGTAAACCAGTGTTTCCGGTGGTTTACCAGTGTTTCTGGTGGTTTACCAGTGTTTCTGGTGGTTTACCAGTGTTTCTGGTGGTTTACCAGTGTTTCTGGTGGTTTACCAGTGTGGTTTACCAGTGTTTCTGGTGGTTTACCAGTAAACCAGTGTTTCCGGTGGTTTACCAGTGTTTCGGTGGTTTACCAGTGTTTCTGGTGGTTTACCAGTGTTTCTGGTGGTTTACCAGTGTTTCCGGTGGTTTACCAGTGTTTCCAGTGGTTTACCAGTGTTTCTGGTGGTTTACCAGTAAACCAGTGTTTCCGGTGGTTTACCAGTGTTTCCGGTGGTTTACCAGTGTTTCTGGTGGTTTACCAGTGTTTCCGGTGGTTTACCAGTGTTTCCGGTGGTTTACCAGTGTTTCTGGTGGTTTTGGTTTACCAGTGTTTCTGGTGGTTTACCAGTGTTTCTGGTGGTTTACCAGTGTTTCCGGTGGTTTACCAGTGTTTCTGGTGGTTTAGGTTTACCAGTGTTACCGGTGGTTTACCAGTGTTTCTAGTGGTTTACCAGTGTTTCTGGTGGTTTACCAGTGTTTCTGGTGGTTTACCAGTGTTTCTAGTGGTTTACCAGTGTTTCTGGTGGTTTACCAGTGTTTCCGGTGGTTTACCAGTGTTTCCAGTGGTTTACCAGTGTTTCTGGTGGTTTACCAGTAAACCAGTGTTTCCGGTGGTTTACCAGTGTTTCGGTGGTTTACCAGTGTTTCTGGTGGTTTACCAGTGTTTCCGGTGGTTTACCAGTGTTTCCGGTGGTTTACCAGTGTTTCTGGTGGTTTACCAGTGTTTCCGGTGGTTTACCAGTGTTTCTAGTGGTTTACCAGTGTTTCTGGTGGTTTACCAGTGTTTCTGGTGGTTTACCAGTGTTTCTGGTGGTTTAGGTTTACCAGTGTTACCGGTGGTTTACCAGTGTTTCTAGTGGTTTACCAGTGTTTCTGGTGGTTTACCAGTGTTTCTGGTGGTTTACCAGTGTTTCTAGTGGTTTACCAGTGTTTCTGGTGGTTTACCAGTGTTTCCGGTGGTTTACCAGTGTTTCCAGTGGTTTACCAGTGTTTCTGGTGGTTTACCAGTAAACCAGTGTTTCGGTGGTTTACCAGTGTTTCTGGTGGTTTACCAGTGTTTCCGGTGGTTTACCAGTGTTTCCGGTGGTTTACCAGTGTTTCTGGTGGTTTACCAGTGTTTCCGGTGGTTTACCAGTGTTTCCGGTGGTTTACCAGTGTTTCTAGTGGTTTACCAGTGTTTCTAGTGGTTTACCAGTGTTTCTGGTGGTTTACCAGTGTTTCTGGTGGTTTAGGTTTACCAGTATTTCCGGTGGTTTACCAGTGTTTCTAGTGGTTTACCAGTGTTTCCGGTGGTTTACCAGTGTTTCTGGTGGTTTACCAGTGTTTCTAGTGGTTTACCAGTGTTTCTGGTGGTTTACCAGTGTTTCCGGTGGTTTACCAGTGTTTCTGGTGGTTTACCAGTGTTTCCAGTGGTTTACCAGTGTTTCCGGTGGTTTACCAGTGTTTCTGGTGGTTTACCAGTGTTTCTGGTGGTTTACCAGTGTTTCCGGTGGTTTACCAGTGTTTCCAGTGGTTTACCAGTGTTTCCGGTGGTTTACCAGTGTTTCTGGTGGTTTACCAGTGTTTCCGGTGGTTTACCAGTGTTTCTGGTGGTTTACCAGTGTTTCCGGTGGTTTACCAGTGTTTCTGGTGGTTTACCAGTGTTTCCAGTGGTTTACCAGTGTTTCCGGTGGTTTACCAGTGTTGGTTTTACCAGTGTTTCTGGTGGTTTACCAGTGTTTCCGGTGGTTTACCAGTGTTTTCGGTGGTTTACCAGTGTTTCCGGTGGTTTACCAGTGTTTTCGGTGGTTTACCAGTGTTTCCAGTGGTTTACCAGTGTTTCTGGTGGTTTACCAGTGTTTCTGGTGGTTTACCAGTGTTGGTTTACCAGTGTTTCCAGTGGTTTACCAGTGTTTTCCGGTGGTTTACCAGTGTTTCTAGTGGTTTACCAGTGTTTCTGGTGGTTTACCAGTGTTTCTGGTGGTTTACCAGTGTTTCCGGTGGTTTACCAGTGTTTCCAGTGGTTTACCAGTGTTTCTGGTGGTTTACCAGTGTTTCCGGTGGTTTACCAGTGTTTCCGGTGGTTTACCAGTGTTTCTGGTGGTTTACCAGTGTTTCCGGTGGTTTACCAGTGTTTCTGGTGGTTTACCAGTGTTTCCAGTGGTTTACCAGTGTTTCCGGTGGTTTACCAGTGTTTCCGGTGGTTTACCAGTGTTTCCGTTGGTTTACCAGTGTTTCCGGTGGTTTACCAGTGTTGGTTTACCAGTGTTTCTGGTGGTTTACCAGTGTTTCCGGTGGTTTACCAGTGTTTTCGGTGGTTTACCAGTGTTTCCGGTGGTTTACCAGTGTTTCTGGTGGTTTACCAGTGTTTCTGGTGGTTTACCAGTGTTTCTAGTGGTTTACCAGTGTTTCTAGTGGTTTACCAGTGTTTCCGGTGGTTTACCAGTGTTTCGGTGGTTTACCAGTGTTTCTGGTGGTTTACCAGTGTTTCCGGTGGTTTACCAGTGTTTCGGTGGTTTACCAGTGTTGGTTTACCAGTGTTTCTGGTGGTTTACCAGTGTTTCTAGGTGGTTTACCAGTGTTTTCGGTGGTTTACCAGTGTTTCCGGTGGTTTACCAGTGTTTCTGGTGGTTTACCAGTGTTTCTGGTGGTTTACCAGTGTTTCTAGTGGTTTACCAGTGTTTCTAGTGGTTTACCAGTGTTTCCGGTGGTTTACCAGTGTTTCCGGTGGTTTACCAGTGTTTCTGGTGGTTTACCAGTGTTTCCGGTGGTTTACCAGTGTTTCCGGTGGTTTACCAGTGTTTCTGGTGGTTTACCAGTGTTTCCAGTGGTTTACCAGTGTTTCTGGTGGTTTACCAGTGTTTCCAGTGGTTTACTAGTGTTTCCAGTGGTTTACCAGTGTTGCGGGTGGTTTACCAGTGTTTCTGGTGGTTTACCAGTGTTTCTAGTGGTTTACCAGTGTTTCTAGTGGTTTACCAGTGTTTCCGGTGGTTTACCAGTGTTTCCGGTGGTTTACCAGTGTTTCTGGTGGTTTACCAGTGTTTCCGGTGGTTTCCCAGTGTTTCCGGTGGTTTACCAGTGTTTCTGGTGGTTTACCAGTGTTTCCAGTGGTTTACCAGTGTTTCTAGTGGTTTACCAGTGTTTCCAGTGGTTTACTAGTGTTTCCAGTGGTTTACCAGTGTTTCGGTGGTTTACCAGTGTTTCTGGTGGTTTACCAGTGTTTCTGTGGTTTACCAGTGTTTCTGGTGGTTTACCAGTGTTTCTGGTGGTTTACCAGTGTTTCTGGTGGTTTACCAGTGTTTCTGGTGGTTTACCAGTGTTTCTGGTGGTTTACCAGTGTTTCTGGTGGTTTACCAGTGTTTCCGGTGGTTTACCAGTGTTTCTGGTGGTTTACCAGTGTTTCCGGTGGTTTACCAGTGTTTTTACCAGTGGTTTTACCAGTGTTTCCGGTGGTTTACCAGTGTTTCTGGTGGTTTACCAGTGTTTCCAGTGGTTTACCAGTGTTTCCGGTGGTTTACCAGTGTTGGTTTACCAGTGTTTCTGGTGGTTTACCAGTGTTTCCGGTGGTTTACCAGTGTTTCTGGTGGTTTACCAGTGTTTCCGGTGGTTTACCAGTGTTTTCGGTGGTTTACCAGTGTTTCCAGTGGTTTACCAGTGTTTCTGGTGGTTTACCAGTGTTTCTGGTGGTTTACCAGTGTTGGTTTACCAGTGTTTCCAGTGGTTTACCAGTGTTTTCCGGTGGTTTACCAGTGTTTCTAGTGGTTTACCAGTGTTTCTAGTGGTTTACCAGTGTTTCTGGTGGTTTACCAGTGTTTCCGGTGGTTTACCAGTGTTTCCAGGTGGTTTACCAGTGTTTCTGGTGGTTTACCAGTGTTTCCGGTGGTTTACCAGTGTTTCTGGTGGTTTACCAGTGTTTCCAGTGGTTTACCAGTGTTTCCGGTGGTTTACCAGTGTTTCTGGTGGTTTACCAGTGTTTCCGGTGGTTTACCAGTGTTTCTGGTGGTTTACCAGTGTTTCCAGTGGTTTACCAGTGTTTCCGGTGGTTTACCAGTGTTTCTGGTGGTTTACCAGTGTTTCCGGTGGTTTACCAGTGTTTCCGGTGGTTTACCAGTGTTTCTGGTGGTTTACCAGTGTTTCCGGTGGTTTACCAGTGTTTCCGGTGGTTTACCAGTGTTTCCAGTGGTTTACCAGTGTTTCCGGTGGTTTACCAGTGTTTTCGGTGGTTTACCAGTGTTTCCGTTGGTTTACCAGTGTTTCCGGTGGTTTACCAGTGTTGGTTTTACCAGTGTTTTCCGGTGGTTTACCAGTGTTTCGGTGGTTTACCAGTGTTTCCGTTGGTTTACCAGTGTTTCCGGTGGTTTACCAGTGTTGGTTTACCAGTGTTTCTGGTGGTTTACCAGTGTTTCCGGTGGTTTACCAGTGTTTCCGGTGGTTTACCAGTGTTTCCGGTGGTTTACCAGTGTTTCTGGTGGTTTACCAGTGTTTCTGGTGGTTTACCAGTGTTTCTAGTGGTTTACCAGTGTTTCCAGTGGTTTACCAGTGTTTCCAGTGGTTTACCAGTGTTTCCAGTGGTTTACCAGTGTTTCTGGTGGTTTACCAGTGTTTCCAGTGGTTTACCAGTGTTTCTGGTGGTTTACCAGTGTTTCCGGTGGTTTACCAGTGTTTCCGGTGGTTTACCAGTGTTTCTGGTGGTTTACCAGTGTTTCTGGTGGTTTACCAGTGTTTCCGGTGGTTTACCAGTGTTTCTAGTGGTTTACCAGTGTTTCTGGTGGTTTACCAGTGTTTCTGGTGGTTTACCAGTGTTTCTGGTGGTTTAGGTTTACCAGTGTTACCGGTGGTTTACCAGTGTTTCTAGTGGTTTACCAGTGTTTCTGGTGGTTTACCAGTGTTTCTGGTGGTTTACCAGTGTTTCTAGTGGTTTACCAGTGTTTCTGGTGGTTTACCAGTGTTTCCGGTGGTTTACCAGTGTTTCTGGTGGTTTACCAGTGTTTCCAGTGGTTTTACCCAGTGTTTCCGGTGGTTTACCAGTGTTTTCGGTGGTTTACCAGTGTTTCTGGTGGTTTACCAGTGTTTCCGGTGGTTTACCAGTGTTTCCGGTGGTTTACCAGTGTTTCTGGTGGTTTACCAGTGTTTCCGGTGGTTTACCAGTGTTTCCGGTGGTTTACCAGTGTTTTCCGGTGGTTTACCAGTGTTTCTGGTGGTTTACCAGTGTTTCCAGTGGTTTACCAGTGTTTCCGGTGGTTTACCAGTGTTGGTTTACCAGTGTTTCTGGTGGTTTACCAGTGTTTCGGTGGTTTACCAGTGTTTTCGGTGGTTTACCAGTGTTTCCGGTGGTTTACCAGTGTTTTCGGTGGTTTACCAGTGTTTCCAGTGGTTTACCAGTGTTTCTGGTGGTTTACCAGTGTTTCTGGTGGTTTACCAGTGTTGGTTTACCAGTGTTTCCAGTGGTTTACCAGTGTTTTCCGGTGGTTTACCAGTGTTTCTAGTGGTTTACCAGTGTTTCCAGTGGTTTACCAGTGTTTCTGGTGGTTTACCAGTGTTTCCGGTGGTTTACCAGTGTTTCCAGTGGTTTACCAGTGTTTCTGGTGGTTTACCAGTGTTTCCAGTGGTTTACCAGTGTTTCTGGTGGTTTACCAGTGTTTCCGGTGGTTTACCAGTGTTTCTGGTGGTTTACCAGTGTTTCTGGTGGTTTACCAGTGTTTCTGGTGGTTTACCAGTGTTTCTGGTGGTTTACCAGTGTTTCCAGTGGTTTACCAGTGTTTCCGGTGGTTTACCAGTGTTTTCGGTGGTTTACCAGTGTTTCCGTTGGTTTACCAGTGTTTCCGGTGGTTTACCAGTGTTGGTTTACCAGTGTTTCTGGTGGTTTACCAGTGTTTCGGTGGTTTACCAGTGTTTTCCGGTGGTTTACCAGTGTTTCCGGTGGTTTACCAGTGTTTCTGGTGGTTTACCAGTGTTTCTGGTGGTTTACCAGTGTTTCTAGTGGTTTACCAGTGTTTCTAGTGGTTTACCAGTGTTTCCGGTGGTTTACCAGTGTTTCCGGTGGTTTACCAGTGTTTCTGGTGGTTTACCAGTGTTTCCGGTGGTTTCCCAGTGTTTCCGGTGGTTTACCAGTGTTTCTGGTGGTTTACCAGTGTTTCCAGTGGTTTACCAGTGTTTCTAGTGGTTTACCAGTGTTTCCAGTGGTTTACTAGTGTTTCCAGTGGTTTACCAGTGTTGCGGGTGGTTTACCAGTGTTTCTGGTGGTTTACCAGTGTTTCTAGTGGTTTACCAGTGTTTCCAGTGGTTTACTAGTGTTTCCAGTGGTTTACCAGTGTTGCGGGTGGTTTACCAGTGTTTCCGGTGGTTTACCAGTGTTTCTAGTGGTTTACCAGTGTTTCCGGTGGTTTACCAGTGTTTCTGGTGGGTTACCAGTGTTTCCGGTGGTTTACCAGTGTTTCCGGTGGTTTACCAGTGTTTCTGGTGGTTTACCAGTGTTTCCAGTGGTTTACCAGTGTTTCCGGTGGTGGTTTACCAGTGTTTCTGGTGGTTTACCAGTGTTTCCGGTGGTTTACCAGTGTTTCCGGTGGTTTACCAGTGTTTCTGGTGGTTTACCAGTGTTTCCAGTGGTTTACCAGTGTTTCTGGTGGTTTACCAGTGTTTCTGGTGGTTTACCAGTGTTTCCGGTGGTTTACCAGTGTTTCCGGTGGTTTACCAGTGTTTCCAGTGGTTTACCAGTGTTTCTGGTGGTTTACCAGTGTTTCCAGTGGTTTACCAGTGTTTCCAGTGGTTTACCAGTGTTTCCGGTGGTTTACCAGTGTTTCCGGTGGTTTACCAGTGTTTCCGGTGGTTTACCAGTGTTTCTGGTGGTTTACCAGTGTTTCTGGTGGTTTAGGTTTACCAGTGTTACCGGTGGTTTACCAGTGTATCTAGTGGTTTACCAGTGTTTCTAGTGGTTTACCAGTGTTTCCGGTGGTTTACCAGTGTTTCTGGTGGTTTACCAGTGTTTCCGGTGGTTTACCAGTGTTTCCGGTGGTTTACCAGTGTTTTCCGGTGGTTTACCAGTGTTTCTGGTGGTTTACCAGTGTTTCCGGTGGTTTACCAGTGTCTCTAGTGGTTTACCAGTGTTTCCGGTGGTTTACCAGTGTTTCTGGTGTTACCAGTGTTTCTGGTGGTTTACCAGTGTTTCCGGTGGTTTACCAGTAAACCAGTATTTCTGGTGGTTTACCAGTGTTTCTGGTGGTTTACCAGTGTGTCGGGTGGTTTACCAGTGTTTCCGGTGGTTTACCAGTAAACCAGTGTTTCTAGTGGTTTACCAGTGTTTCTGGTGGTTTACCAGTGTTTCCGGTGGTTTACCAGTGTTTCTGGTGTTACCAGTGTTTCTGGTGGTTTACCAGTGTTTCCGGTGGTTTACCAGTAAACCAGTGTTTCTGGTGGTTTACCAGTGTTTCGGTGGCTTACCAGTGGATCTCAACTGGTGGGAAGTTTTGAATGGGTTGCAGGTGTCTAAGTCAAAAATACAAATGTTTTATTTTTTGTTGAAAGTGTATTTTTTTAAATTATGATCCTACATTTAAATAATGAGATCTCTGGAAATAATTTTACTTCAATCTCAGTATTTTCAATATAGAGTTATTAGCAGCAGCATGTAGAAGATTAGGTTGATTTTGTTGTCTTCGTTGAGTCAACGTTCTTCATAAGGAATATGAGCAATGTCACGTTCTGACCTTTATTTCCTTTGTTTTGTCTTTATTTAGTATGGTCAGGGCGTGAGCTGGGGTGGGCAGTCTATGTTTGTTTTTCTATGATTTGGGGATTTCTATGTTTCGGCCTAGTATGGTTCTCAATCAGAGGCAGGTGTCGTTAGTTGTCTCTGATTGAGAATCATACTTAGGTAGCCTGGTTGTCTCTGATTGAGAATCATACTTAGGTAGCCTGGTTGTCTCTGATTGAGAATCATACTTAGGTAGCCTGGTTGTCTCTGATTGAGAATCATACTTAGGTAGCCTGGTTGTCTCTGATTGAGAATCATACTTAGGTAGCCTGGTTGTCTCTGATTGAGAATCATACTTAGGTAGCCTGGTTGTCTCTGATTGAGAATCATACTTAGGTAGCCTGGTTGTCTCTGATTGAGAATCATACTTAGGTAGCCTGGTTGTCTCTGATTGAGAATCATACTTAGGTAGCCTGGTTGTCTCTGATTGAGAATCATACTTAGGTAGCCTGGTTGTCTCTGATTGAGAATCATACTTAGGTAGCCTGGTTGTCTCTGATTGAGAATCATACTTAGGTAGCCTGGTTGTCTCTGATTGAGAATCATACTTAGGTAGCCTGGTTGTCTCTGATTGAGAATCATACTTAGGTAGCCTGGTTGTCTCTGATTGAGAATCATACTTAGGTAGCCTGGTTGTCTCTGATTGAGAATCATACTTAGGTAGCCTGGGTTTCACTGTTTGTTTGCGGGTGATTGTCTATGTTGATTCACGGTCGTTATTTGTTTATTGTTTTTGTATCGTTTGTATTCAGTGTTTTCTTTATTAAAATTCATCATGAACACATACCACACCGCATTTTGGTCCTCCGATCCTTCTCTCCTCTTCAGATGAAGAGGAGGACACCCGTGACAAGCACTGTGTAATTATTGACAATAAAACAGTTTGAAACAGTGTTCCCTTGTCATTTGTACATTTACTGTCAATAAATCATTCAAAATAGTTTTCCAGATTGCATTTAGTCAAAAATATGCGATGCAAAAATTGGGTCGCGACTGGAGACAGGGTTAAATTTGGTTCCCAAGGCAAAACCAGTTGAGGACAATACATGTTAGGTCTCATAGGTTGTGCTGTCTTAGGCTATAGAGAAATATACATTATTGCTGGAGGTTCCTGCCAGGCTATGGGGAAATAAACACTATTTCTGGATGTTTCTGCCAGGCTATGGGGAACTAGACAATATCGCTGGAGGTTCCTGCCAGGCTATGGGGAAATAGACAATATCGCTGGAGGTTCCTGCCAGGCTATGGGGAAATAGACAATATCGCTGGAGGTTCCTGCCAGGCTGAGGGGAAATAGACAATATCGCTGGAGGTTCCTGCCAGGCTAAGGGGAAATAAACACTATTGCTGGACGTTTCTGCCAGGCTATGGTGAAAAATACACTATTGATGGAGGTTACTGACTGGCTATGGGGAAATAGACAGGGAGGGAGATGGGTAGGAGGAGAGAACATGGAGGTAGGAGCTAACAGGGAGACTATGTGGGTAGGAGGAGAGAACAGGGAGACTAGGTGGGTAGGAGGAGAGAACAGGGAGACTAGGTGGGTAGGAGGAGAGAACAGGGAGAACAGGTGGGTAGGAGGGGAGAACATGGAGAACAGGTGGGTAGGGGAGAACATGGAGACCAGGAGGGTAGGAGGGGAGAACAGGGAGACCAGGTGGGTAGGAGGGGAGAACATGGAGACCAGGTGGGTAGGAAGGGAGACCAGGTGGGTAGGAGGGGAGAACATGGAGACCAGGAGGGTAGGAGGGGAGAACAGGGAGACCAGGTGGGTAGGAGGGGCTGAACATGGAGACCAGGTGGGTAGGAAGGGAGACCAGGTGGGTAGGAGGGGAGAACAGGGAGACCAGGTGGGTAGGAGGGGAGGACAGGGAGACCAGGTGGGTAGGAGGGGAGGACAGGGAGACTAGGTGGGTAGGAAGGGAGGACAGGGAGACCAGGTGGGTAGGAGGGGAGGACAGGGAGACCAGGTGGGTAGGAGGGGAGGACAGGGAGACCAGGTGGGTAGGAGGGGAGGACAGGGAGACTAGGTGGGTAGGAGGGGAGGACAGGGAGACTAGGTGGGTAGGAGGGGAGAACAGGGAGACTAGGTGGGTAGGAGGGGAGTACAGGGAGACCAGGTGGGTAGGAGGGGAGGACAGGGAGACCAGGTGGGTAGGAGGGGAGGACAGGGAGACTAGGTGGGTAGGAAGGGAGGACAGGGAGACCAGGTGGGTAGGAGGGGAGGACAGGGAGACCAGGTGGGTAGGAGGGGAGGACAGGGAGACCAGGTGGGTAGGAGGGGAGGACAGGGAGACTATGTGGGTAGGAGGGGAGGACAGGGAGACTATGTGGGTAGGAAGGGAGGACAGGGAGACCAGGTGGGTAGGAGGGGAGAACATGGAGACCAGGTGGGTAGGAGGGGAGGACAGGGAGACCAGGTGGGTAGGAGGGGAGAACATGGAGACCAGGTGGGTAGGAAGGGAGGACAGGGAGACTAGGAGGGTAGGAGGGGAGAACATGGAGAACATGTGGGTATGAGGGGAGAACATGGAGACCAGGAGGGTAGGAGGGGAGAACAGGGAGACCAGGAGGGTAGGAGGGGAGAACAGGGAGACCAGGAGGGTAGGAGGGGAGAACAGGGAGACCAGGTGGGTAGGAGGGGAGAACATGGAGACCAGGTGGGTAGGAAGGGAGACCAGGTGGGTAGGAGGGGAGAACATGGAGACCAGGTGGGTAGGAGGGGAGGACAGGCATACCAGGTGGGTAGGAGGGGAGGACAGGGAGACCAGGTGGGTAGGAGGGGAGGACAGGGAGACTAGGTGGGTAGGAGGGGAGAACAGGGAGACTAGGTGGGTAGGAGGGGAGAACAGGGAGACCAGGTGGGTAGGAGGGGAGAACAGGGAGACCGGGAGGGTAGGAAGGGAGACCAGGAGGGTAGGAGGGGAGAACATGGAGACCAGGTGGGTAGGAAGGGAGACCAGGTGGGTAGGAGGGGAGAACATGGAGACCAGGTGGGTAGGAGGGGAGGACAGGCATACCAGGTGGGTAGGAGGGGAGGACAGGGAGACCAGGTGGGTAGGAGGGGAGGACAGGGAGACCAGGTGGGTAGGAGGGGAGGACAGGGAGACCAGGTGGGTAGGAGGGGAGTACAGGGAGACCAGGTGGGTAGGGGGGGCGGACAGGGAGACCAGGTGGGTAGGAGGGGAGGACAGGTAGACCAGGTGGGTAGGAAAGGAGACTAGCTGGGTAGGAGGGGAGGACAGGGAGACTATGTGGGTAGGAGGGGAGGACAGGGAGACTAGGTGGGTAGGAGGGGCGGACAGGGAGACCAGGTGGGTAGGAGGGGAGGACAGGGAGACCAGGTGGGTAGGAAAGGAGACTAGGTGGGTAGGAGGGGAGGACAGGGAGACTATGTGGGTAGGAGGGGCGGACAGGGAGACCAGGTGGGTAGGAGGGGAGGACAGGGAGACCAGGTGGGTAGGAGGGGAGGACAGGGAGACTAGGTGGGTAGGAGGGGAGGACAGGGAGACTAGGTGGGTAGGAGGGGAGGACAGGGAGACCAGGTGGGTAGGAGGGGAGGACAGGGAGACCAGGTGGGTAGGAAAGGAGACTAGGTGGGTAGGAGGGGAGGACAGGGAGACTAGGTGGGTAGGAGGGGCGGACAGGGAGACCAGGTGGGTAGGAGGGGAGGACAGGGAGACCAGGTGGGTAGGAGGGGAGAACAGGGAGACTATGTGGGTAGGAGGGGAGGACAGGGAGACTATGTGGGTAGGAGGGGAGGACAGGGAGACCAGGTGGGTAGGAGGGGAGGACAGGGAGACCAGGTGGGTAGGAGGGGAGGACAGGGAGACTATGTGGGTAGGAGGGGAGGACAGGGAGACCAGGTGGGTAGGAGGGGAGAACAGGGAGACTATGTGGGTAGGAGGGGAGGACAGGGAGACTATGTGGGTAGGAGGGGAGGACAGGGAGACCAGGTGGGTAGGAGGGGAGGACAGGGAGACCAGGTGGGTAGGAGGGGAGAACAGGGAGACTATGTGGGTAGGAGGGGAGGACAGGGAGACTATGTGGGTAGGAGGGGCGGACAGGGAGACCAGGTGGGTAGGAGGGGAGGACAGGGAGACCAGGTGGGTAGGAAAGGAGACTAGGTGGGTAGGAGGGGAGGACAGGGAGACCAGGTGGGTAGGAAAGGAGACTATGTGGGTAGGAGGGGAGGACAGGGAGGTTTTTATATATATATTTTTTTTCACCTTTATTTATCCAGGAAGGCAAGTTGAGAACAAGTTCTCATTTACAATTGCAACCTGGCCAAGATAAAGCAAAGCAGTTTGACACGTACAACGACACAGAGTTACACATGGAGTAAAACAAACATACAGTCAATCATACAGTATAAACAAGTCTATATACTATGTGGGCAAATGAGGTGAGATAAGGGGGGTAAAGGCAAAAAAAGGCCATGGTGGCAAAGTAAATACAATATAGCAAGTAAAACACTGGAACGGTAGATTTGCAGTGGAAGAATGTGAAAAGTAGAGAGAAATAATGAATAAATACAGTGGGGAAAGAGGTAGTTGTTTGGGCTAAATTATAGATGGGCTATGTACAGGTGCAGTGATCTGTGAGCTGCTCTGACAGGTGGTGCTTAAAGCTAGTGAGGGAGATAAGTGTTTCCAGTTCCAGAGATTTTTGTAGTTCGTTCCAGTCATTGGCAGCAGAGAACTGGAAGGAGAGGCGGCCAAAGGAAGATTTGGTTTTGGGGGTGACCAGAGAGATATACCTGCTGGAGCGCGTGCTACAGGTGGGTGCTGCAGCTGAGATAAGGGGGGGGATATTACCTAGCAGGGTCTTGTAGATGACCTGTAGCCAGTGGGTTTGGCGACAAGTATGAAGCAAGGGCCAGCCAACGAGAGCGTACAGGTCGCAATGGTGGGTAGTATATGGGGCTTTGGTGACAAAACGGATGGCACTCTGATAGATTGTATCCAATTTGTTGAGTAGGATGTTGGCGGCTATTTTGTAAATGACATCACAGAAGTCGAGGATCGGTAGGATGGTCAGTTTTACAAGGGTATGTTTGGCAGCATGAGTGAAGGATGCTTTGTTGCGAAAGAGGAAGCCAATTCTAGATTTAACTTCGGATTGGAGATGTTTGATGTGAGTCTGGAAGAGTTTACAGTCTAACCAGACAGACACCTAGGTATTTGTAGTTGTCCACATATAGGTAGGAGGGGAGAACAGGGAGGTAGGAAGAAGAGAGAACATGGAGACTAGGTGATGGGAGGGGAGAACAGGGAGGTAGGAAGGGATAGAGATGAAGGGCGAGGATAAGGGTCTCTGTCCAGATTGACACACCAAAGGCTTTTTTTATGTTGAGATCATACGACTCCTAACGACCACAAGAAACAGGCTTTTCATGTCACCCTCATAGTCTGTCCACAATAGGAGAAAAAAACATCACAAAGTTGCTCTGGTTTGGTCTGGTCTACTCTTCTCTGGTCTGCTCTGGTCTGCTCTGATCTGGTCTGGTCTGCTCTGGTCTGTTTTGGTCTGCTATGGTCTGCTTTGGTCTGCTATGGTCTGCTTTAGTCTGGTCTACTCTTCTCTGGTCTGCTCTGGTCTGCTCTGGTCTGCTTTGGTCTGCTATGGTCTGCTTTGGTCTGCTATAGTCTGCTTTAGTCTGGTCTACTCATCTCTGGTCTGCTCTGGTCTGCTCTGTTCTGGTCTGGTTTGCTCTGGTCTGGTCTGCTTTGGTCTGCTATGGTCTGCTTTGTTCTGCTATGGCCTGCTCTGGTCTGGTCTGCTTTGCTCTGGTCTGGTCTGCTCTGATCTGGTCTGCTTTGCTTTGCTCTGGTCTGCTCTGGTCTGCTCTGTTCTGGTCTGGTCTGCTCTGATCTGGTCTGCTTTGCTCTGGTCTGGTCTGCTTTGCTCTGGTCTGGTCTGCTCTGGTCTGGTCTGCTTTGCTCTGGTCTGGTCTGCTCTGATCTGGTCTGCTTTGCTCTGATCTGGTCTGGTCTGCTCCTTTCTGCTTGGTCTGGTGTTGTGTTGTCTGCTGTGGTCTGCTCTGCTGTGTTCTAGTGTGGTGTGGTCTCGTCTGCTCTGTTCTGCTGCGTTCTGGTGTGTTCTGGTCTGGTCTGCTCTACTGTTTTCTAGTGTGGTCTGGTCTGCTGTGTTCTGGTGTGTTCTGGTCTGGTCTGCTCTGCTGTGTTCTAGTGTGGTCTGCTCTGCTGTGTTCTGGTGTGTTCTGGTCTGCTCTGCTGTGTTCTAGTGTGGTCTGCTCTGCTGTGTTCTGGTGTGTTCTGGTCTGCTCTACTGTGTTCTGGTGTGTTCTGGTCTGCTCTGCTGTGTTCTGGTGTGTTCTGGTCTGCTCTGCTGTGTTCTAGTGTGGTGTGGTCTGCTCTGCTGTGTTCTAGTGTGGTCTGCTCTGCTGTGTTCTGGTGTGGTCTGCTCTGCTGTGTTCTAGTGTGGTCTGCTCTGCTGTGTTCTAGTGTGGTCTGCTCTGCTCTGCTGTGTTCTAGTGTGGTCTGCTCTGCTGTGTTCTAGTGTGGTCTGCTCTGCTGTGTTCTAGTGTGGTCTGCTCTGCTGTGTTCTAGTGTGGTCTGCTCTGCTGTGTTCTAGTGTGGTCTGCTCTGCTGTGTTCTAGTGTGGTCTGCTCTGCTGTGTTCTAGTGTGGTCTGCTCTGCTGTGTTCTAGTGTGGTCTGCTCTGCTCTGCTGTGTTCTAGTGTGCTCTGCTCTGCTGTGTTCTAGTGTGGTCTGCTCTACTGTGTTCTAGTGTGCTCTGCTCTGCTGTGTTCTAGTGTGCTCTGCTCTGCTGTGTTCTAGTGTGGTCTGCTCTGCTGTGTTCTAGTGTGGTCTGCTCTGCTGTGTTCTAGTGTGGTCTGCTCTGCTGTGTTCTAGTGTGGTCTGCTCTGCTGTGTTCTGGTGTGGTCTGCTCTGCTGTGTTCTGGTGTGTTCTGGTCTGCTCTGCTGTGTTCTAGTGTGGTCTGCTCTGCTCTGCTGTGTTCTAGTGTGCTCTGCTCTGCTGTGTTCTAGTGTGGTCTGCTCTGCTGTGTTCTAGTGTGCTCTGCTCTGCTGTGTTCTAGTGTGTTCTGGTCTGCTCTGCTCTGATGTGGTGTGGTGTGGTATGGTATGGTCTGGTGTGGTCAGGTCTGCTCCGCTCTGCTTTTGTCTGGTCTGGTCTGCTTTTGTCTGGTCTGGTCTGGCCGGGTGGGGTGACAGAGGCATGGGTTATATTATTATTATGACAATTCAAATAGTGTTTTGTTTTATGTGTAGAGCTCCCTAATAAATACAAATACTACATATTGGTGATTCGTCATCTACAGTATATCATTTAGAGATACACGGATGATAGATATAGGGGTCAGATATAGGAATGACAGATATAGGGATGACAGATATAGGGATGACAAATATAGGGATGACAGATATAGGGATGACAGATATAGGGTCAGATATTGGGATGACAGATATAGGGATGACAGATATAGGGATGACAGATATAGGGTCATATATCGCGATGACAGATATAGGATTGATAGATATAGGGTCATGTATTGGGATGACAGATATAGGGATGACAGATATAGGGTCATGTATTGGGATGACAGATATAGGGATGACAGATATAGGGATGACAGATATAGGGATGACAGATATAGGGATGACAGATATAGGGTCATATATTGGGATGACAGATATAGGGATGACAGATATAGGGATGACAGATATAGGGATGACAGATATTGGACATATCCAAACAGTTTAGGTCGCTAAATATAAGCTATAATAATGTATTATCAACAAATACTTGGACTGACTTTACTGTTGCATTGCTGGAAATAACAGATTTAGTTCTTATTCAATATTCATCAAAGATAGAAGAGAAACCAAGGACCGGGAAAATATTCTGACTGCACAAACTGTATTCATCTTTTCTCTGACCCTCCCAGCGGTTAGTGGAGCTGAAAGGTGGAATTGTACTGGACAGTTTAGAAGGGTTTAGCTAGACAGTTAGACACAGTTTGAGACAGTTTGAGACAGTTAGAGACAGTTAGAGACAGTTAGGAAGGGTTCTCCTAGACAGTTAGAGACAGTTAGGAAGGGTTCCGCTAGACAGTTAGAGACAGTTAGGAAGGGTTCTGCTAGACAGTTAGAGACAGTTAGGAAGGGTTCTGCTAGACAGTTAGAGACAGAGGCAGTAGGAGACAGTATGAGACCGTTAGAGGCAGTTAGAGACAGTTAGGAACAGTTAGACAGTTAGAGACAGAGACAGTAGGAGACAGTTAGAGACAGTTAGGAAGGGTTCTGCTAGACAGTTAGAGACAGTTAGGACAGTTAGGAAGGGTTCTCCTAGACAGTTAGAGACAGTTAGGAAGGGTTCTGATAGACAGCTAGAGACAGTTAGGAAGGGTTCTGCTAGACAGTTTGAGACAGAGACAGTTAGGAAGGGTTCTGCTAGACAGTTAGAGACAGTTAGAGACAGTTAGGGAGGGTTCTGCTAGACAGTTTGAGACAGACAGTTAGGAAGGGTTCTGCTATACAGTTACAGACAGTTAGGAAGGGTTCTGCTCGACAGTTTGAGACAGTTTAGTAGGGTTCTGCTAGACAGTTAGAAACAGTTAGGAAGGGTTCTGCTAGACAGCTAGAGACAGTTAGAGACAATTAGGAATGGTTCTGCTAGACAGTTAGAGACAGTTAGGAAGGGTTCTGCTAGACAGTTTGAGACAGTTAGAGACAGTTAGGGAGGGTTCTGCTAGACAGTTTGAGACAGACAGTTAGGAAGGGTTCTGCTATACAGTTACAGACAGTTAGGAAGGGTTCTGCTCGACAGTTTGAGACAGTTTAGTAGGGTTCTGCTAGACAGTTAGAAACAGTTAGGAAGGGTTCTGCTAGACAGCTAGAGACAGTTAGAGACAATTAGGAATGGTTCTGCTAGACAGTTAGAGACAGTTAGGAAGGGTTCTGCTCGACAGTTTGAGACAGTTTAGTAGGGTTCTGCTAGACAGTTAGAAACAGTTAGGAAGGGTTCTGCTAGACAGCTAGAGACAGTTAGAGACAATTAGGAATGGTTCTGCTAGACAGTTAGAGACAGTTAGGAAGGGTTCTGCTAGACAGTTAGAGACAGTTTAGTAGGGTTCTGCTAGACAGTTAGAGACAGTTAGGAAGGGTTCTCCTAGACAGTTAGAGACAGTTAGGAAGGGTTCCGCTAGACAGTTAGAGACAGTTAGGAAGGGTTCTGCTAGACAGTTAGAGACAGTTAGGAAGGGTTCTGCTAGACAGTTAGAGACAGAGGCAGTAGGAGACAGTATGAGACCGTTAGAGGCAGTTAGAGACAGTTAGGAAGGGTTCTGATAGACAGTTAGAGACAGAGACAGTAGGAGACAGTTAGAGACAGTTAGGAAGGGTTCTGCTAGACAGTTAGAGACAGTTAGGAAGGGTTCTCCTAGACAGTTAGAGACAGTTAGGAAGGGTTCTGATAGACAGCTAGAGACAGTTAGGAAGGGTTCTGCTAGACAGTTAGAGACAGTTAGAGACAGTTAGGGAGGGTTCTGCTAGACAGTTTGAGACAGACAGTTAGGAAGGGTTCTGCTATACAGTTACAGACAGTTAGGAAGGGTTCTGCTCGACAGTTTGAGACAGTTTAGTAGGGTTCTGCTAGACAGTTAGAAACAGTTAGGAAGGGTTCTGCTAGACAGCTAGAGACAGTTAGAGACAATTAGGAATGGTTCTGCTAGACAGTTAGAGACAGTTAGGAAGGGTTCTGCTAGACAGTTAGAGACAGTTTAGTAGGGTTCTGCTAGACAGTTAGAGACAGTTAGGAAGGGTTCTGCTAGACAGCTAGAGACAGTTAGAGACAATTAGGAATGGTTCTGCTAGACAGTTAGAGACAGTTAGGAAGGGTTCTGCTAGACAGTTAGAGACAGTTAGAGACAGCTTGAAAGGGTTCTGCTAGACAGTTAGAGACAGTTAGGAAGGGTTCTGCTAGACAGTTAGAGACAGTTAGGAAGGGTTCTGCTAGACAGTTAGAGACAGTTTGGAAGGGTTCTGCTAGACAGTTAGAGACAGTTAGGAAGGGTTTTGCTAGACAGAGACAGTTAGGAAGGGTTCTGCTAGACAGTTAGAGACAGTTTGAAAGGGTTCTGCTAGACAGTTAGAGACAGTTAGGAAGGGTTCTGTTAACCTCTTGCTCCTACCTGGCACGCAGGCGTCCCATCTAGAGATCTGGAAATGCAAATACGCTACGCTAAATGCTAATAGCACTAGTTAAAACTCAAACGTTCATTAAAATACACATGCAGGGTATTGAATTAAAGCTACACTCGTTGTGAATCCAGGCAACAAGTCAGATTTTTAAAATGCTTTTCGGCGAAAGCATGAGAAGCTATTATCTGATAGCATGTAACACCCCAAAAGACCCGCAGGGGACGTAAACAAAATAATTAGCATAGTCGGCACTACACAAACCGCACAAATAAAATATAAAACATTCATTACCTTTGACCATCTTCTTTGTTGGCACTCCTAGATGTCCCATAATCACTATTGGGTCTTTTTTTTCGATTAAATTGGTCCATATATAGCCTAGATATCGATCTATGAAGACTGTGTGATAAACGAAAAAAAATAGCGTCTTATAACGTAACGTCATTTTTTTTTATTAAAAAAGTTGACGATAAACTTTCACAAAACACTTCGAAATACTTTTGTAATGCAACTTTAGGTATTAGTAAACGTTAATAAGCGATCAAATTGATCACGAGACGAAGTGTTTTCTATAGGGGTCCGTCTGGAAATAATGTCCGTCTATTTCTCAACCAAAATATCAGGTCGGAGACCTGAAGAAAAAGCCTGTCTCTTGTTCGTTTGACCAAGAAACAAAGAATTGGCAAATGACAAGACTGTTGACATCGTGTGGAAGCTGTAGGTACTGCAACCTCAGCCCCATTTAATGTCGTTCGCCCATAACAATGGGTTGAAGTGGCGGATGGATATATTTTTCCACTTTCAGTGATCAGATTTTCCTGCACTTTTCGATGGAACGCACGTTCTGTTATAGTCACAGC
This sequence comes from Oncorhynchus keta, assembly GCF_023373465.1. NCBI lineage: Eukaryota > Metazoa > Chordata > Actinopteri > Salmoniformes > Salmonidae > Oncorhynchus > Oncorhynchus keta. Next base: position 1,955,305 of record NW_026290954.1, on the reverse strand, counting down.
CGTGATTTAACCAGTTTTATAAACGTCTGAGTGTTTTCTATCCACACATACTAATCATATGCATATACTATATTCCTGGCCTGAGTAACAGGGCGCTGAAATGTTGCGCGATTTTTAACAGAATGTTTGAAAAAGTAGGGGGTAGGAGTAACAGGCTAGACAGTTAGAGACAGTTTAGAAGGGTTCTCCTAGACAGTTAGAGACAGTTTGGAAGGGTTCTGCTAGACAATTACAGACAGTTTGAGATGACTATATGGTATTACTTATCTGGATGATGATTACAACATTGTGGGAGTATCCCTCAGCCTTTAAATTACACAGGATGAGCTCTAGGACTGGCCTCTCATTAACCTACTGTAATACCGCATATCATCATGAAACTAGCCATGCTAGTTTCCAGGCTAAGATCAGAGTCTCGTAAAACACAGCTATTTATACTCAGGTCTGCTCTGGTCTGATCTGCTCTGGTCTTATCTGCTCTGGTCTGGCCTGCTCTAGGCTGGTCTGCTCTGGGCTTGTCTGCCCTGGTCTGCTCTGGTCTGGCCTGCTCTGGCTGGCCTGTTCTGTTCTGTTCTGCTCTGGCCTGCTCTGGTCTGATCTGCGCTGGTCTGCTCTGGGCTGGTCTGCTCTGGCTGGCCTGTTCTGTTCTGTTCTGCTCTGGTCTGGTCTGCTCTGGCTGGCCTGTTCTGTTCTGTTCTGCTCTGGCCTGCTCTGGTCTGATCTGCGCTGGTCTGCTCTGGTCTGATCTGCGCTGGCCTGTTCTGTTCTGTTCTGCTCTGGTTTGGTCTGCTCTGGGCTGGTCTACTCTGGCTGACCTGTTCTGTTCTGTTCTGCTCTGGCCTGCTCTGGTCTGATCTGCGCTGGTCTGCTCTGGTCTGATCTGCGCTGGCCTGTTCTGTTCTGTTCTGCTCTGGTTTGGTCTGCTCTGGGCTGGTCTGCTCTGGCTGGCCTGTTCTGTTCTGTTCTGCTCTGGCCTGCTCTGGTCTGCTCTGGGCTGGTCTGCTCTGGGCTGGTCTGCTCTGGCTGGTCTGCTCTGGTCTGCTCTGTTCTGTTCTGCGCTGGTCTGCTCTGGTCTGATCTGTTCTGTTCTGCTCTGGGCTGGTCTGCTCTGGCTGGCCTGTTCTGTTCTGTTCTGCTCTGGCCTGCTCTGGTCTGATCTGCGCTGGTCTGCTCTGGGCTGGTCTGCTCTGGTCTGATCTGCGCTGGCCTGCTCTGATCTCTGCTCTGGGCTGGTCTGCTCTGGGCTGGTCTGCTCTGGCCTGCTCTGGTCTGATCTGCGCTGGTCTGATCTGCGCTGGCCTGCTCTGGTCTGCTCTGGGCTGGTCTGCTCTGGTCTGCTCTGGGCTGGTCTGCTCTGGGCTGGTCTGCTCTGGGCTGGTCTGCTCTGGTCTGCTCTGGGCTGGTCTGCTCTGGGCTGGTCTGCTCTGGGCTGGTCTGCTCTGGTCTGCTCTGGGCTGGTCTGCTCTGGGCTGGTCTGCTCTGGGCTGGTCTGCTCTGGGCTGGTCTGCTCTGGGCTGGTCTGCTCTGGTCTGCTCTGGGCTGGTCTGCTCTGGGCTGGTCTGCTCTGGTCTGCTCTGGCCTGCTCTGGTCTGGTCTGCTCTGGGCTGGTCTGCTCTGGGCTGGTCTGCTCTGGGCTGGTCTGCTCTGGTCTGCTCTGGGCTGGTCTGCTCTGGGCTGGTCTGCTCTGGTCTGCTCTGGGCTGGTCTGCTCTGGGCTGGTCTGCTCTGGGCTGGTCTGCTCTGCTCTGGCCTGCTCTGGTCTGCTCTGGGCTGGTCTGCTCTGGGCTGGTCTGCTCTGGTCTGCTCTGGGCTGGTCTGCTCTGGTCTGCTCTGGGCTGGTCTGCTCTGGGCTGGTCTGCTCTGGGCTGGTCTGCTCTGGGCTGGTCTGCTCTGGGCTGGTCTGCTCTGCTCTGGCCTGCTCTGGTCTGCTCTGGGCTGGTCTGCTCTGGGCTGGTCTGCTCTGGGCTGGTCTGCTCTGCTCTGGCCTGCTCTGGTCTGCTCTGCTCTGGTCTGCTCTGGCCTGCTCTGGTCTGATCTGCGCTGTTCTGGTCTGGTCTGGTCTGGTCTGTTCTGGTCTGGTCTGGTCTGGTCTGGTCTGGTCTGCTCTGGTCTGTTCTGGTCTGGTCTGGTCTGTTCTGGTCTGCTCTGATCTGCGCTGTTCTGGTCTGGTCTGTTCTGCTCTGGCCTGGTCTGGCTGGCCTGTTCTGTTCTGCTCTGGCCTGTTCTGTTCTGCTCTGGGCTGGTCTGCTCTGGGCTGGTCTGGTCTGCTCTGGTCACCATCATATATCGCCCATCATCCCTCCATCCCTGGATGGGTGGTGTTATATTGGGTTAATACCTTTTGTACCTCCTACTTACTGTAGTTGTATGCACAGGGCATCATGGGTAATGGAGGATTCAAGATGAACACGTTCCCGTCTCATCATTATTGAATTGTTATAAAGACATGCTTATGAAACCCACGAGACATAACAAAAGATTTGCACACGAGTAAGTCTGCAAAACAAGTTCAAATCGTAAGCTACGCCTTGCTCAGACAGTCTGTTCTTTTCCACTACACACATACATTGTTTTTCACACTTCTGCAAAATATTTCATTATCTTCTGCAAGCCTAGCCGTTTCTAACTCTCCTGGGGAGGCCTCTTTCCCATTATTATTTTCACCGTTATCACAAGTCGTCTCAATGGTTCAGTTGTCCTTGAATGTCTCAACTCTACCCTGCTCATATTCCAAAATAGTAACACAGTGGCCTAGTCATAATGTGTCTCGTCACACACATTAATGGATTATGACTCTAACACATTTACATTACATTACATTACATTACATTACAATTACAGGGTTTCAGGGTGGAATACTTTACTCATTATCGTAGATCCCAATGCAATTATCATAAGAGTAAGGGTGTTAACCCCGGTGTCTTGGCTAAATTCCCAAACTGGCCCTCATACCATCACGGTCACCTAATCATCCCCAGCTTACAATTGGTTCATTCATCCCCCCTCAACTCCTCTGTAACTATTCCCCAGGTCGTTGTTGTAAATGAGAATCTCAGACAACTTACCTGGTAAAATAAGTGTTAATTAAAAATAAATAAAATAAATATAATTGACTATGCAGCCTGCTACAGCCAGACAGGCCAGGCAATAAGACGTGTGGAAGCAATGAATGGACACTTTTCACCAAAACCACTAGAACCAATCAGGACCACTGCCTGGTACGGCAACTGCACCGTCCGCAACCACAGGGCACTCCAGAGGGACACACTGCCTGCCCTCCAGAACACCTACAGCACCCATTGTCACAGGAAGGCCAAAAAAAATCATCAAGGACATCAACCACCCAGGCCTGTTCACCCCACTATCATCCAGAAGGAGAGGTCAGTACAGCTGCATTAAAGCTGAGACCGAGAGACTGAAAAAAATATCAAGGCCATCAGAATGTTAAAAAGCCATCACTAGCCGTCTACTCAACCCTGCACCTTAGAGGCTGCTGCTCTATGTACATAGACATGGAATCACTGGCCACTTTAATAATGGAACAATAGTCACGTTAATAATGTCTACATACAGCTTTACTCATCTCATATGTGTACAGTATTATGTTCTACTGTATTTAGTCAATGCCACTTGCTCAACCTAATACTTATATATGTCTTAATTCCATTCGGTTACTTTTAGATTTGTGTGTATTGTTGTGAATTGTTAGACACTACTGCACTATTGGAGCTAGGAACACAATCATTTAGTTAGATACTACTGCACTGTTGGAGCTAGGAACACAAGCATTTAGTTAGATACTACTGTTGGAGCTAGAAACACAATCATTTAGTTAGATACTACTGTTGGAGCTAGGAACACAAGCATTTAGTTAGATACTACTGCACTGTTGGAGCTAGGAACACAAGCATTTAGTTAGATACTACTGTTGGAGCTAGGAACACAAGCATTTAGTTAGATACTACTGCACTGTTGGAGCTAGAAACACAAGCATTTAGTTAGATACTACTGCACTGTTGGAGCTAGGAACACAAGCATTTAGTTAGATACTACTGTTGGAGCTAGGAACACAAGCATTTAGTTAGATACTACTGTTGGAGCTAGGAACACAAGCATTTAGTTAGATACTACTGTTGGAGCTAGGAACACAAGCATTTAGTTAGATACTACTGTTGGAGCTAGGAACACAAGCATTTAGTTAGATACTACTGTTGGAGCTAGGAACACAAGCATTTAGTTAGATACTACTGTTGGAGCTAGGAACACAAGCATTTAGTTAGATACTACTGTTGGAGCTAGAAACACAAGCATTTAGTTAGATACTACTGCACTGTTGGAGCTAGGAACACAAGCATTTAGTTAGATACTACTGCACTGTTGGAGCTAGGAACACAAGCATTTAGTTAGATACTACTGCACTGTTGGAGCTAGGAACACAAGCATTTTGCTACACCAGAAATAACATCTGCTAAATATGTGTATGTGACCAGTAACATCTGATATGATTCTAAGAAGGATAGTGGAACAGGATATGTGGAGTCACAGTTAACCCGGTCTTGTCTGTTGTATCAGCTACTACACTCTGCAAACAGAAAGGATTCAGACCCCTTCCCTTTCTTCAAAATGTTATGACGTTACAGCCTTATTCTAAAATGTATTACATACATTTTTCCCTCATCAATCTACACATAATACCCCATAATGACATCACAATACCCCATAATGACATCACAATACCCCATAATGACATCACAAAACCCCATAATGACATCACAATACCACATAATGAAAACATGAGAAAAAAAACAGGTTTTACCTTATTTATACAAGTATTCAGACCCTTTGCTATGAGAATCAAAATTGAGCTCAGGTACATCCTGCTTCCATTGATCATCCTTGAGTCCACCTGTGGTAAATTCAATTGATTGGACATGATTTGAAAAGGCACACACCTGTCTATATAAGGTCCCAAAGTTGACAGTGCACGTCAGAGCAAAAATCAAGTCATGAGGTCGAAACAATTGTCTATAGACCTCCGAGGCAGGATTATGTCAAGGCACATATCTGGGAAAGGGTACCAAAATATGTCTGCAGCATTGAAGGTCCCCAAGAACACAGTGTCCTCCATCTTTCTTAAATGGAAGAAGTTTGGAACCACAAAGACTCTTCCTAGAGCTGGCTGCCTGGCGAAACTGAGCAATCAGGGGAGAAAGGCCTTGGTCAGGGAGGTGACCAACAACACAATGGTCACTCTGACAGAGCTCCAGAGTTCTTCTGTGGAGATGGGAGAACCTTCCAGAGGGACAACCATCTCTGCAGCTCTCCACCAATCAGGCCTTTTTGGTAGAGTGATCAGACGGTAGCCACTCCTTAGGAAAAGGCACATGACACCCCGCTTGGAGTTTGCCAAAAGACACCTAAAGGACTCCAACAAGATTCTCTGGTTTGATGAAACCAAGATTGAACTCTTTGGCCTGAATGCCAAGCGGCATGTCTGGCGGAAACCTGGCACCATCCCTACGGTGAAGCATGGTGGTGGCAGCATCATGCTGTGGGGATGTTTTTCAGCAGCAGGGACTGGGAGACTAGTCAGGATCAAGGGAAAGATGAACAGAGCAAAGTACAGAGAGATCCTTGATGAAAACCTGCCCAGAGCGCTCAGGACCTCAGACTGGGGTGGAAGTTCACCTTCCAACAGGACAACGGCCCTAAGCACACAGTGAAGACAACACAGGAGTGGCTTCGGGTCAAGTCTCTGAATGCCCTTGAGTGGCCCAGCCAGAGCCCGGACATGAACCCGATCGAACATCTCTGGAGAGACCTGAAAATAGCTGTGCAGCAACGCTCCCTATCCAACCTGACAGATCTTGAGAGGATCTGCAGAGAAGAACGGGAGAAACTCCCCCAATAGAGGTGTGCGAAGGTTGTATCGTCATACCCAATAACACTCAAGGCTGTAATCGCTGCCAAAGGTGGTTCACTAAAGTTCTGTGTAAAGGGTCTTAATACTTATGTAAATGTGATATTTCACTGTTTTATTTTTAATAAATTAGCAGATATGTCTTTGTCATTATAGGGTATTGTGTGTAAATTGATGAAGGGGAAACTATTTAATACATTCTAGAATAAGGTATGTCTTTAACTTTTTAATAAATTAGCAAACATTTCTCAAAAAAACTGTTTTTCACTTTGTTATTATGGGATAGTGTGTGTAGATTTAGGAAAACTGTAATGTAACAAAATGTGTTAAAAGTTAAGGGATCTGAATACTTTCACGTTACGTTTTCATGCATCAGTTGGATTTAATTTAGTGGTTATCCCTCATCAGTTGGATTTAATTTAGTGGTTATCCTGCATCAGTTGGATTTCATTTAGTGGTTATCTCTCATCAGTTGGATTTCATTTAGTGGTTATCCCTCATCAGTTGGATTTAATTTAGTGGTTATCCCTCATCAGTTGGATTTAATTTAGTGGTTATCTCTCATCAGTTGGATTTAATTTAGTGGTTATCCCTCATCAGTTGGATTTAATTTAGTGGTTATCTCTCATCAGTTGGATTTAATTTAGTGGTTATCCTCATCAGTTGGATTTAATTTAGTGGTTATCCCTCATCAGTTGGATTTAATTTAGTGGTTATCCCTCATCAGTTGGATTTCATTTAGTGGTTATCCCTCATCAGTTGGATTTAATTTAGTGGTTATCCCTCATCAGTTGGATTTAATTTAGTGGTTATCCCTCATCAGTTGGATTTAATTTAGTGGTTATCCCTCATCAGTTGGATTTAATTTAGTGGTTATCCCTCATCAGTTGGATTTAATTTAGTGGTTATCCCTCATCAGTTGGATTTAATTTAGTGGTTATCCTCATCAGTTGGATTTAATTTAGTGGTTATCCTCATCAGTTGGATTTAATTTAGTGGTTATCTCTCATCAGTTGGATTTAATTTAGTGGTTATCCCTCATCAGTTGGATTTAATTTAGTGGTTATCCTCATCAGTTGTATTTAATTTAGTGGTTATCCCTCATCAGTTGGATTTAATTTAGTGGTTATCCCTCATCAGTTGGATTTAATTTAGTGGTTATCCTCATCAGTTGGATTTAATTTAGTGGTTATCCTGCATCAGTTGGATTTAATTTAGTGGTTATCCTCATCAGTTGGATTTAATTTAGTGGTTATCCTGCATCAGTTGGATTTCATTTAGTGGTTATCCCTCATCAGTTGGATTTCATTTAGTGGTTATCCCTCATCAGTTGGATTTCATTTAGTGGTTATCCCTCATCAGTTGGATTTAATTTAGTGGTTATCCCTCATCAGTTGGATTTAATTTAGTGGTTATCCTGCATCAGTTGGATTTAATTTAGTGGTTATCCTGCATCAGTTGGATTTAATTTAGTGGTTATCCCTCATCAGTTGGATTTAATTTAGTGGTTATCCTGCATCAGTTGGATTTAATTTAGTGGTTATCCTGCATCAGTTGGATTTAATTTAGTGGTTATCCCTCATCAGTTGGATTTAATTTAGTGGTTATCCTCATCAGTTGGATTTAATTTAGTGGTTATCCCTCATCAGTTGGATTTAATTTAGTGGTTATCCTGCATCAGTTGGATTTAATTTAGTGGTTATCCTGCATCAGTTGGATTTAATTTAGTGGTTATCCCTCATCAGTTGGATTTAATTTAGTGGTTATCCTGCATCAGTTGGATTTAATTTAGTGGTTATCCTGCATCAGTTGGATTTAATTTAGTGGTTATCCCTCATCAGTTGGATTTAATTTAGTGGTTATCCCTCATCAGTTGGATTTAATTTAGTGGTTATCCTGCATCAGTTGGATTTAATTTAGTGGTTATCCCTCATCAGTTGGATTTAATTTAGTGGTTATCCCTCATCAGTTGGATTTCATTTAGTGGTTATCCTGCATCAGTTGGATTTAATTTAGTGGTTATCCTGCATCAGTTGGATTTAATTTAGTGGTTATCCCTCATCAGTTGGATTTCATTTAGTGGTTATCCTGCATCAGTTGGATTTCATTTAGTGGTTATCCCTCATCAGTTGGATTTAATTTAGTGGTTATCCCTCATCAGTTGGATTTAATTTAGTGGTTATCCTCATCAGTTGGATTTAATTTAGTGGTTATCCTCATCAGTTGGATTTAATTTAGTGGTTATCTCTCATCAGTTGGATTTAATTTAGTGGTTATCCCTCATCAGTTGGATTTAATTTAGTGGTTATCCTCATCAGTTGGATTTAATTTAGTGGTTATCCCTCATCAGTTGGATTTAATTTAGTGGTTATCCTGCATCAGTTGGATTTCATTTAGTGGTTATCCTCATCAGTTGGATTTAATTTAGTGGTTATCTCTCATCAGTTGGATTTAATTTAGTGGTTATCCTCATCAGTTGGATTTAATTTAGTGGTTATCCTCATCAGTTGGATTTAATTTAGTGGTTATCCTGCATCAGTTGGATTTAATTTAGTGGTTATCTCTCATCAGTTGGATTTAATTTAGTGGTTATCCTGCATCAGTTGGATTTAATTTAGTGGTTATCCCTCATCAGTTGGATTTAATTTAGTGGTTATCCTGCATCAGTTGGATTTCATTTAGTGGTTATCCCTCATCAGTTGGATTTAATTTAGTGGTTATCTCTCATCAGTTGGATTTAATTTAGTGGTTATCCTCATCAGTTGGATTTAATTTAGTGGTTATCCTGCATCAGTTGGATTTAATTTAGTGGTTATCCTCATCAGTTGGATTTAATTTAGTGGTTATCCTGCATCAGTTGGATTTCATTTAGTGGTTATCCCTCATCAGTTGGATTTAATTTAGTGGTTATCTCTCATCAGTTGGATTTAATTTAGTGGTTATCCTCATCAGTTGGATTTAATTTAGTGGTTATCCTCATCAGTTGGATTTAATTTAGTGGTTATCTCTCATCAGTTGGATTTAATTTAGTGGTTATCCCTCATCAGTTGGATTTAATTTAGTGGTTATCCTCATCAGTTGGATTTAATTTAGTGGTTATCCTCATCAGTTGGATTTAATTTAGTGGTTATCCTCATCAGTTGGATTTAATTTAGTGGTTATCCTGCATCAGTTGGATTTAATTTAGTGGTTATCCCACATCAGTTGGATTTAATTTAGTGGTTATCCTCATCAGTTGGATTTAATTTAGTGGTTATCCTCATCAGTTGGATTTAATTTAGTGGTTATCCTCATCAGTTGGATTTAATTTAGTGGTTATCCTCATCAGTTGGATTTAATTTAGTGGTTATCCTGCATCAGTTGGATTTAATTTAGTGGTTATCCCACATCAGTTGGATTTAATTTAGTGGTTATCCTGCATCAGTTGGATTTAATTTAGTGGTTATCCCTCATCAGTTGGATTTAATTTAGTGGTTATCTCTCATCAGTTGGATTTAATTTAGTGGTTATCCTGCATCAGTTGGATTTAATTTAGTGGTTATCCTCATCAGTTGGATTTAATTTAGTGGTTATCCTGCATCAGTTGGATTTCATTTAGTGGTTATCCTGCATCAGTTGGATTTAATTTAGTGGTTATCCTCATCAGTTGGATTTAATTTAGTGGTTATCCCTCATCAGTTGGATTTAATTTAGTGGTTATCCTGCATCAGTTGGATTTAATTTAGTGGTTATCCTGCATCAGTTGGATTTAATTTAGTGGTTATCCTCATCAGTTGGATTTAATTTAGTGGTTATCCTGCATCAGTTGGATTTAATTTAGTGGTTATCCTGCATCAGTTGGATTTAATTTAGTGGTTATCCCTCATCAGTTGGATTTAATTTAGTGGTTATCTCTCATCAGTTGGATTTCATTTAGTGGTTATCCCTCATCAGTTGGATTTAATTTAGTGGTTATCCTCATCAGTTGGATTTAATTTAGTGGTTATCCCTCATCAGTTGGATTTAATTTAGTGGTTATCCTCATCAGTTGGATTTAATTTAGTGGTTATCCCTCATCAGTTGGATTTAATTTAGTGGTTATCCTGCATCAGTTGGATTTAATTTAGTGGTTATCCCTCATCAGTTGGATTTAATTTAGTGGTTATCCTGCATCAGTTGGATTTAATTTAGTGGTTATCCCTCATCAGTTGGATTTAATTTAGTGGTTATCCCTCATCAGTTGGATTTAATTTAGTGGTTATCCCTCATCAGTTGGATTTAATTTAGTGGTTATCCTGCATCAGTTGGATTTAATTTAGTGGTTATCCCTCATCAGTTGGATTTAATTTAGTGGTTATCCTCATCAGTTGGATTTAATTTAGTGGTTATCCTCATCAGTTGGATTTAATTTAGTGGTTATCCCTCATCAGTTGGATTTAATTTAGTGGTTATCCCTCATCAGTTGGATTTAATTTAGTGGTTATCCCTCATCAGTTGGATTTAATTTAGTGGTTATCCTGCATCAGTTGGATTTAATTTAGTGGTTATCCCTCATCAGTTGGATTTAATTTAGTGGTTATCCTGCATCAGTTGGATTTAATTTAGTGGTTATCCCTCATCAGTTGGATTTAATTTAGTGGTTATCCTACATCAGTTGGATTTAATTTAGTGGTTATCCCTCATCAGTTGGATTTAATTTAGTGGTTATCCCTCATCAGTTGGATTTAATTTAGTGGTTATCCCTCATCAGTTGGATTTAATTTAGTGGTTATCCCTCATCAGTTGGATTTAATTTAGTGGTTATCCTGCATCAGTTGGATTTAATTTAGTGGTTATCCCTCATCAGTTGGATTTAATTTAGTGGTTATCCTTCATCAGTTGGATTTAATTTAGTGGTTATCCTCATCAGTTGGATTTCATTTAGTGGTTATCCCACATCAGTTGGATTTCATTTAGTGGTTATCCTGCATCAGTTGGATTTAATTTAGTGGTTATCCTGCATCAGTTGGATTTAATTTAGTGGTTATCCTGCATCAGTTGGATTTAATTTAGTGGTTATCCTGCATCAGTTGGATTTAATTTAGTGGTTATCCTCATCAGTTGGATTTAATTTAGTGGTTATCCTGCATCAGTTGGATTTAATTTAGTGGTTATCCTGCATCAGTTGGATTTAATTTAGTGGTTATCCTGCATCAGTTGGATTTAATTTAGTGGTTATCCTCATCAGTTGGATTTAATTTAGTGGTTATCCTGCATCAGTTGGATTTCATTTAGTGGTTATCCCTCATCAGTTGGATTTAATTTAGTGGTTATCCTGCATCAGTTGGATTTAATTTAGTGGTTATCCTGCATCAGTTGGATTTAATTTAGTGGTTATCCTCATCAGTTGGATTTAATTTAGTGGTTATCCTGCATCAGTTGGATTTCATTTAGTGGTTATCCCTCATCAGTTGGATTTCATTTAGTGGTTATCCTGCATCAGTTGGATTTCATTTAGTGGTTATCCTGCATCAGTTGGATTTAATTTAGTGGTTATCCTGCATCAGTTGGATTTAATTTAGTGGTTATCCCTCATCAGTTGGATTTAATTTAGTGGTTATCCTGCATCAGTTGGATTTCATTTAGTGGTTATCCTGCATCAGTTGGATTTAATTTAGTGGTTATCCTGCATCAGTTGGATTTAATTTAGTGGTTATCCCTCATCAGTTGGATTTCATTTAGTGGTTATCCCTCATCAGTTGGATTTCATTTAGTGGTTATCCCTCATCAGTTGGATTTCATTTAGTGGTTATCCTGCATCAGTTGGATTTAATTTAGTGGTTATCCTGCATCAGTTGGATTTAATTTAGTGGTTATCCTCATCAGTTGGATTTCATTTAGTGGTTATCCTGCATCAGTTTGATTTCATTTAGTGGTTATCTCTCATCAGTTGGATTTAATTTAGTGGTTATCCTGCATCAGTTGGATTTAATTTAGTGGTTATCCCTCATCAGTTGGATTTAATTTAGTGGTTATCCTCATCAGTTGGATTTAATGTAGTGGTTATCCTCATCAGTTGGATTTAATTTAGTGGTTATCCCTCATCAGTTGGATTTAATTTAGTGGTTATCCTGCATCAGTTGGATTTAATTTAGTGGTTATCCCTCATCAGTTGGATTTAATTTAGTGGTTATCCCACATCAGTTGGATTTCATTTAGTGGTTATCCTGCATCAGTTGGATTTAATTTAGTGGTTATCCCGCATCAGTTTGATTTAATTTAGTGGTTATCCCTCATCAGTTGGATTTCATTTAGTGGTTATCCTGCATCAGTTGGATTTAATTTAGTGGTTATCCCTCATCAGTTGGATTTAATTTAGTGGTTATCCCTCATCAGTTGGATTTCATTTAGTGGTTATCCTACATCAGTTGGATTTAATTTAGTGGTTATCCTCATCAGTTGGATTTAATTTAGTGGTTATCCTGCATCAGTTGGATTTAATTTAGTGGTTATCCCTCATCAGTTGGATTTAATTTAGTGGTTATCCTGCATCAGTTGGATTTAATTTAGTGGTTATCCTGCATCAGTTGGATTTAATTTAGTGGTTATCCTCATCAGTTGGATTTAATTTAGTGGTTATCCCGCATCAGTTGGATTTCATTTAGTGGTTATCCCTCATCAGTTGGATTTAATTTAGTGGTTATCCTCATCAGTTGGATTTAATTTAGTGGTTATCCTGCATCAGTTGGATTTAATTTAGTGGTTATCCCTCATCAGTTGGATTTAATTTAGTGGTTATCCTCATCAGTTGGATTTAATTTAGTGGTTATCCCTCATCAGTTGGATTTAATTTAGTGGTTATCCTCATCAGTTGGATTTAATTTAGTGGTTATCCTGCATCAGTTGGATTTAATTTAGTGGTTATCCTCATCAGTTGGATTTAATTTAGTGGTTATCCTGCATCAGTTGGATTTAATTTAGTGGTTATCCCTCATCAGTTGGATTTAATTTAGTGGTTATCCTCATCAGTTGGATTTAATTTAGTGGTTATCCTCATCAGTTGGATTTCATTTAGTGGTTATCCTGCATCAGTTGGATTTAATTTAGTGGTTATCCCTCATCAGTTGGATTTAATTTAGTGGTTATCCCTCATCAGTTGGATTTAATTTAGTGGTTATCCTCATCAGTTGGATTTAATTTAGTGGTTATCCTGCATCAGTTGGGTTTAATTTAGTGGTTATCCTGCATCAGTTGGATTTAATTTAGTGGTTATCCTCATCAGTTGGATTTAATTTAGTGGTTATCCCTCATCAGTTGGATTTCATTTAGTGGTTATCCTCATCAGTTGGATTTCATTTAGTGGTTATCCTCATCAGTTGGATTTAATGTAGTGGTTATCCTCATCAGTTGGATTTAATTTAGTGGTTATCCCTCATCAGTTGGATTTAATTTAGTGGTTATCCCTCATCAGTTGGATTTAATTTAGTGGTTATCCCACATCAGTTGGATTTAATTTAGTGGTTATCCCTCATCAGTTGGATTTAATTTAGTGGTTATCCCTCATCAGTTGGATTTAATTTAGTGGTTATCCCACATCAGTTGGATTTAATTTAGTGGTTATCCCTCATCAGTTGGATTTAATTTAGTGGTTATCCCTCATCAGTTGGATTTAATTTAGTGGTTATCCTGCATCAGTTGGATTTCATTTAGTGGTTATCCTGCATCAGTTGGATTTAATTTAGTGGTTATCCTGCATCAGTTGGATTTCATTTAGTGGTTATCCTGCATCAGTTGGATTTAATTTAGTGGTTATCCCTCATCAGTTGGATTTAATTTAGTGGTTATCCCTCATCAGTTGGATTTAATTTAGTGGTTATCCCTCATCAGTTGGATTTAATTTAGTGGTTATCCCTCATCAGTTGGATTTAATTTAGTGGTTATCCCTCATCAGTTGGATTTCATTTAGTGGTTATCCCTCATCAGTTGGATTTAATTTAGTGGTTATCCCTCATCAGTTGGATTTAATGTAGTGGTTATCCCTCATCAGTTGGATTTAATTTAGTGGTTATCCCTCATCAGTTGGATTTCATTTAGTGGTTATCCTGCATCAGTTGGATTTAATTTAGTGGTTATCCTGCATCAGTTGGATTTAATTTAGTGGTTATCCCTCATCAGTTGGATTTAATTTAGTGGTTATCCTGCATCAGTTGGATTTAATTGAGTGGTTATCCTCATCAGTTGGATTTCATTTAGTGGTTATCCCTCATCAGTTGGATTTTATTGAGTGGTTATCCCACATCAGTTGGATTTAATTTAGTGGTTATCCCTCATCAGTTGGATTTAATTTAGTGGTTATCCCTCATCAGTTGGATTTCATTTAGTGGTTATCCTGCATCAGTTGGATTTCATTTAGTGGTTATCTCTCATCAGTTGGATTTAATTTAGTGGTTATCCCTCATCAGTTGGATTTAATTTAGTGGTTATCCCACATCAGTTGGATTTAATTTAGTGGTTATCCCTCATCAGTTGGATTTAATTTAGTGGTTATCCCTCATCAGTTGGATTTAATTTAGTGGTTATCTCTCATCAGTTGGATTTAATTTAGTGGTTATCCTGCATCAGTTGGATTTAATTTAGTGGTTATCCCTCATCAGTTGGATTTAATTTAGTGGTTATCCTGCATCAGTTGGATTTAATTTAGTGGTTATCCTGCATCAGTTGGATTTAATTTAGTGGTTATCCCTCATCAGTTGGATTTAATTTAGTGGTTATCCCACATCAGTTGGATTTAATTTAGTGGTTATCCTGCATCAGTTGGATTTAATTTAGTGGTTATCCTGCATCAGTTGGATTTAATTTAGTGGTTATCCCTCATCAGTTGGATTTAATTTAGTGGTTATCCCACATCAGTTGGATTTAATTTAGTGGTTATCCCTCATCAGTTGGATTTCATTTAGTGGTTATCCCTCATCAGTTGGATTTAATTTAGTGGTTATCCTGCATCAGTTGGATTTAATTTAGTGGTTATCCTGCATCAGTTGGATTTAATTTAGTGGTTATCCCTCATCAGTTGGATTTAATTTAGTGGTTATCCCTCATCAGTTGGATTTAATTTAGTGGTTATCCCTCATCAGTTGGATTTAATTTAGTGGTTATCCCTCATCAGTTGGATTTAATTTAGTGGTTATCCCTCATCAGTTGGATTTAATTTAGTGGTTATCCCTCATCAGTTGGATTTAATTTAGTGGTTATCCCTCATCAGTTGGATTTAATTTAGTGGTTATCCTGCATCAGTTGGATTTAATTTAGTGGTTATCCTGCATCAGTTGGATTTAATTTAGTGGTTATCCTGCATCAGTTGGATTTAATTTAGTGGTTATCCTACATCAGTTGGATTTAATTTAGTGGTTATCCTACATCAGTTGGATTTAATTTAGTGGTTATCCCTCATCAGTTGGATTTAATTTAGTGGTTATCTCTCATCAGTTGGATTTAATTTAGTGGTTATCCTGCATCAGTTGGATTTCATTTAGTGGTTATCCCTCATCAGTTGTATTTAATTTAGTGGTTATCCCTCATCAGTTGGATTTAATTTAGTGTTTATCCCTCATCAGTTGGATTTAATTTAGTGGTTATCCTGCATCAGTTGGATTTAATTTAGTGGTTATCCTGCATCAGTTGGATTTCATTTAGTGGTTATCCCTCATCAGTTGTATTTAATTTAGTGGTTATCCCTCATCAGTTGGATTTAATTTAGTGGTTATCCCTCATCAGTTGGATTTAATTTAGTGGTTATCCTGCATCAGTTGGATTTAATTTAGTGGTTATCCCTCATCAGTTGGATTTAATTTAGTGGTTATCCCTCATCAGTTGGATTTAATTTAGTGGTTATCCCTCATCAGTTGGATTTAATTTAGTGGTTATCCTGCATCAGTTGGATTTAATTTAGTGGTTATCCCTCATCAGTTGGATTTAATTTAGTGGTTATCCTCATCAGTTGGATTTAATTTAGTGGTTATCCTGCATCAGTTGGATTTAATTTAGTGGTTATCCTGCATCAGTTGGATTTCATTTAGTGGTTATCCCTCATCAGTTGTATTTAATTTAGTGGTTATCCTCATCAGTTGGATTTAATTTAGTGGTTATCCTCATCAGTTGGATTTAATTTAGTGGTTATCCTGCATCAGTTGGATTTAATTTAGTGGTTATCCTGCATCAGTTGGATTTCATTTAGTGGTTATCCTGCATCAGTTGGATTTAATTTAGTGGTTATCCTCATCAGTTGGATTTAATTTAGTGGTTATCCCTCATCAGTTGGATTTAATTTAGTGGTTATCCTGCATCAGTTGGATTTAATTTAGTGGTTATCCTGCATCAGTTGGATTTAATTTAGTGGTTATCCTCATCAGTTGGATTTCATTTAGTGGTTATCCCTCATCAGTTGGATTTAATTTAGTGGTTATCCCTCATCAGTTGGATTTAATTTAGTGGTTATCCTGCATCAGTTGGATTTAATTTAGTGGTTATCCTCATCAGTTGGATTTAATTTAGTGGTTATCCCTCATCAGTTGGATTTAATTTAGTGGTTATCCTGCATCAGTTGGATTTAATTTAGTGGTTATCCCACATCAGTTGGATTTAATTTAGTGGTTATCCTGCATCAGTTGGATTTAATTTAGTGGTTATCCTGCATCAGTTGGATTTAATTTAGTGGTTATCCTGCATCAGTTGGATTTAATTTAGTGGTTATCCTGCATCAGTTGGATTTAATTTAGTGGTTATCCCTCATCAGTTGGATTTAATTTAGTGGTTATCCCTCATCAGTTGGATTTAATTTAGTGGTTATCCTGCATCAGTTGGATTTAATTTAGTGGTTATCCTGCATCAGTTGGATTTAATTTAGTGGTTATCCCTCATCAGTTGGATTTAATTTAGTGGTTATCCCTCATCAGTTGGATTTAATTTAGTGGTTATCCTTCATCAGTTGGATTTAATTTAGTGGTTATCCCTCATCAGTTGGATTTAATTTAGTGGTTATCCCTCATCAGTTGGATTTAATTTAGTGGTTATCCCTCATCAGTTGGATTTAATTTAGTGGTTATCCCTCATCAGTTGGATTTAATTTAGTGGTTATCCCTCATCAGTTGGATTTAATTTAGTGGTTATCCTGCATCAGTTGGATTTAATTTAGTGGTTATCCTGCATCAGTTGGATTTAATTTAGTGGTTATCCTGCATCAGTTGGATTTAATTTAGTGGTTATCCTGCATCAGTTGGATTTCATTTAGTGGTTATCCTGCATCAGTTGGATTTAATTTAGTGGTTATCCTGCATCAGTTGGATTTAATTTAGTGGTTATCCTGCATCAGTTGGATTTAATTTAGTGGTTATCCTGCATCAGTTGGATTTAATTTAGTGGTTATCCCGCATCAGTTGGATTTAATTTAGTGGTTATCCTGCATCAGTTGGATTTAATTTAGTGGTTATCCTGCATCAGTTGGATTTAATTTAGTGGTTATCCCTCATCAGTTGGATTTAATTTAGTGGTTATCCCTCATCAGTTGGATTTAATTTAGTGGTTATCCCTCATCAGTTGGATTTAATTTAGTGGTTATCCTGCATCAGTTGGATTTAATTTAGTGGTTATCCCGCATCAGTTGGATTTAATTTAGTGGTTATCCTGCATCAGTTGGATTTAATTTAGTGGTTATCCTGCATCAGTTGGATTTAATTTAGTGGTTATCCCTCATCAGTTGGATTTAATTTAGTGGTTATCCCTCATCAGTTGGATTTAATTTAGTGGTTATCCTCATCAGTTGGATTTAATTTAGTGGTTATCCTGCATCAGTTGGATTTAATTTAGTGGTTATCCCTCATCAGTTGGATTTAATTTAGTGGTTATCCCTCATCAGTTGGATTTAATTTAGTGGTTATCCCTCATCAGTTGGATTTAATTTAGTGGTTATCCCTCATCAGTTGGATTTAATTTAGTGGTTATCCCTCATCAGTTGGATTTAATTTAGTGGTTATCCTGCATCAGTTGGATTTAATTTAGTGGTTATCCTGCATCAGTTGGATTTAATTTAGTGGTTATCCCTCATCAGTTGGATTTAATTTAGTGGTTATCCCTCATCAGTTGGATTTAATTTAGTGGTTATCCTGCATCAGTTGGATTTAATTTAGTGGTTATCCCTCATCAGTTGGATTTAATTTAGTGGTTATCCCTCATCAGTTGGATTTAATTTAGTGGTTATCCTGCATCAGTTGGATTTCATTTAGTGGTTATCCCTCATCAGTTGGATTTAATTTAGTGGTTATCCTGCATCAGTTGGATTTAATTTAGTGGTTATCCTCATCAGTTGGATTTAATTTAGTGGTTATCCTCATCAGTTGGATTTAATTTAGTGGTTATCCTCATCAGTTGGATTTCATTTAGTGGTTATCCCTCATCAGTTGGATTTAATTTAGTGGTTATCCTGCATCAGTTGGATTTAATTTAGTGGTTATCCTGCATCAGTTGGATTTCATTTAGTGGTTATCCTGCATCAGTTGGATTTAATTTAGTGGTTATCCTGCATCAGTTGGATTTAATTTAGTGGTTATCCTGCATCAGTTGGATTTAATTTAGTGGTTATCCCTCATCAGTTGGATTTAATTTAGTGGTTATCCTGCATCAGTTGGATTTAATTTAGTGGTTATCCTGCATCAGTTGGATTTCATTTAGTGGTTGTCCTGCATCAGTTGGATTTCATTTAGTGGTTATGTTCATTCACTGTTTGATGAAGTCTCTCCTGGTGGTGTTCATTCACTGCATGATGAAGTCTCTCCTGGTGGTGTTGTTCATTCACTGCTTGATGAAGTCTCTCCTGGTGGTGGTGTTCATTCACTGCATGATGAAGTCTCTCCTGGTGGTGTTGTTCATTCACTGCTTGATGAAGTCTCTCCTGGTGGTGTTGTTCATTCACTGCTAGATGAAGTCTCTCCTGGTGGTGTTGTTCATTCACTGCTTGATGAAGTCTCTCCTGGTGTTGTTCATTCACTGCTAGATGAAGTCTCTCCTGGTGGTGTTGTTCATTCACTGCTTGATGAAGTCTCTCCTGGGCATGGTGTTGTTCATTCACTGCTAGATGAAGTCTCTCCTGGTGGTGTTGTTCATTCACTGCTTGATGAAGTCTCTCCTGGTGGTGTTGTTCATTCACTGCTTGATGAAGTCTCTCCTGGTGGTGTTGTTCATTCACTGCTTGATGAAGTCTCTCCTGGTGGTGTTGTTCATTCACTGCTTGATGAAGTCTCTCCTGGTGGTGTTGTTCATTCACTGCTAGATGAAGTCTCTCCTGGTGGTGTTGTTCATTCACTGCTAGATGAAGTCTCTCCTGGTGGTGTTGTTCATTCACTGCTTGATGAAGTCTCTCCTGGTGGTGTTGTTCATTCACTGCTAGATGAAGTCTCTCCTGGTGGTGTTGTTCATTCACTGCTTGATGAAGTCTCTCCTGGTGTTGTTCATTCACTGCTTGATGAAGTCTCTCCTGGGCATGGTGTTGTTCATTCACTGCTAGATGAAGTCTCTCCTGGGCATGGTGTTGTTCATTCACTGCTCATGATGAAGTCTCTCCTGGTGGTGTTGTTCATTCACTGCTTGATGAAGTCTCTCCTGGGCATGGTGTTGTTCATTCACTGCTAGATGAAGTCTCTCCTGGGCATGGTGTTGTTCATTCACTGCTCATGATGAAGTCTCTCCTGGTGGTGTTGTTCATTCACTGCTAGATGAAGTCTCTCCTGGTGGTGTTGTTCATTCACTGTTTGATGAAGTCTCTCCTGGTGGTGTTGTTCATTCACTGCTTGATGAAGTCTCTCCTGGTGGTGTTGTTCATTCACTGCTAGATGAAGTCTCTCCTGGGCATGGTGTTGTTCATTCACTGCTCATGATGAAGTCTCTCCTGGTGGTGTTGTTCATTCACTGCTTGATGAAGTCTCTCCTGGGCATGGTGTTGTTCATTCACTGCTTGATGAAGTCTCTCCTGGGCATGGTGTTGTTCATTCACTGCTTGATGAAGTCTCTCCTGGGCATGGTGTTGTTCATTCACTGCTTGATGAAGTCTCTCCTGGTGGTGTTGTTCATTCACTGTTTGATGAAGTCTCTCCTGGTGGTGTTGTTCATTCACTGCTAGATGAAGTCTCTCCTGGGCATGGTGTTGTTCATTCACTGCTTGATGAAGTCTCTCCTGGTGGTGTTGTTCATTCACTGCTTGATGAAGTCTCTCCTGGTGGTGTTGTTCATTCACTGCTTGATGAAGTCTCTCCTGGTGGTGTTGTTCATTCACTGCTAGATGAAGTCTCTCCTGGTGGTGGTGTTGTTCATTCACTGCTAGATGAAGTCTCTCCTGGTGGTGTTGTTCATTCACTGCTTGATGAAGTCTCTCCTGGTGGTGTTGTTCATTCACTGCTAGATGAAGTCTCTCCTGGTGGTGTTGTTCATTCACTGCTTGATGAAGTCTCTCCTGGGCATGGTGTTGTTCATTCACTGCTTGATGAAGTCTCTCCTGGTGGTGTTGTTCATTCACTGCTTGATGAAGTCTCTCCTGGTGGTGTTGTTCATTCACTGCTTGATGAAGTCTCTCCTGGTGGTGTTGTTCATTCACTGCTTGATGAAGTCTCTCCTGGTGGTGTTGTTCATTCACTGCTTGATGAAGTCTCTCCTGGTGGTGTTGTTCATTCACTGCTTGATGAAGTCTCTCCTGGTGGTGTTGTTCATTCACTGCATGATGAAGTCTCTCCTGGTGGTGTTGTTCATTCACTGCTTGATGAAGTCTCTCCTGGGCATGGTGTTGTTCATTCACTGCTAGATGAAGTCTCTCCTGGGCATGGTGTTGTTCATTCACTGCTAGATGAAGTCTCTCCTGGGCATGGTGTTGTTCATTCACTGCTTGATGAAGTCTCTCCTGGTGGTGTTGTTCATTCACTGCTAGATGAAGTCTCTCCTGGGCATGGTGTTGTTCATTCACTGCTAGATGAAGTCTCTCCTGGTGGTGTTGTTCATTCACTGCTAGATGAAGTCTCTCCTGGTGGTGTTGTTCATTCACTGCTAGATGAAGTCTCTCCTGGTGGTGTTGTTCATTCACTGCTTGATGAAGTCTCTCCTGGTGGTGTTGTTCATTCACTGCTAGATGAAGTCTCTCCTGGTGGTGTTGTTCATTCACTGCTTGATGAAGTCTCTCCTGGGCATGGTGTTGTTCATTCGCTGCTTGATGAAGTCTCTCCTGGGCATGGTGTTGTTCATTCACTGCTAGATGAAGTCTCTCCTGGGCATGGTGTTGTTCATTCACTGCTAGATGAAGTCTCTCCTGGGCATGGTGTTGTTCATTCACTGCTTGATGAAGTCTCTCCTGGTGGTGTTGTTCATTCACTGCTTGATGAAGTCTCTCCTGGTGGTGTTGTTCATTCACTGCTAGATGAAGTCTCTCCTGGTGGTGTTGTTCATTCACTGCTAGATGAAGTCTCTCCTGGTGGTGTTGTTCATTCACTGCTAGATGAAGTCTCTCCTGGTGGTGTTGTTCATTCACTGCTAGATGAAGTCTCTCCTGGTGGTGTTGTTCATTCACTGCTTGATGAAGTCTCTCCTGGGCATGGTGTTGTTCATTCACTGCTTGATGAAGTCTCTCCTGGGCATGGTGTTGTTCATTCACTGCTAGATGAAGTCTCTCCTGGGCATGGTGTTGTTCATTCACTGCTAGATGAAGTCTCTCCTGGTGTTGTTCATTCACTGCTAGATGAAGTCTCTCCTGGTGGTGTTGTTCATTCACTGCTTGATGAAGTCTCTCCTGGGCATGGTGTTGTTCATTCACTGCTTGATGAAGTCTCTCCTGGTGGTGTTGTTCATTCACTGCTAGATGAAGTCTCTCCTGGTGGTGTTGTTCATTCACTGCTAGATGAAGTCTCTCCTGGTGGTGTTGTTCATTCACTGCTTGATGAAGTCTCTCCTGGGCATGGTGTTGTTCATTCACTGCTAGATGAAGTCTCTCCTGGGCATGGTGTTGTTCATTCACTGCTTGATGAAGTCTCTCCTGGTGGTGTTGTTCATTCACTGCTCATGATGAAGTCTCTTCTGGGCATGGTGTTGTTCATTCACTGCTTGATGAAGTCTCTCCTGGTGGTGTTGTTCATTCACTGTTTGATGAAGTCTCTCCTGGTGGTGGTGTTGTTCATTCACTGCTAGATGAAGTCTCTCCTGGGCATGGTGTTGTTCATTCACTGCTCATGATGAAGTCTCTCCTGGTGTTGTTCATTCACTGCTAGATGAAGTCTCTCCTGGGCATGGTGTTGTTCATTCACTGCTTGATGAAGTCTCTCCTGGTGGTGTTGTTCATTCACTGCTAGATGAAGTCTCTCCTGGTGGTGTTGTTCATTCACTGCTTGATGAAGTCTCTCCTGGTGGTGTTGTTCATTCACTGCTAGATGAAGTCTCTCCTGGTGTTGTTCATTCACTGCTTGATGAAGTCTCTCCTGGTGTTGTTCATTCACTGCTTGATGAAGTCTCTCCTGGTGGTGTTGTTCATTCACTGCTAGATGAAGTCTCTCCTGGTGGTGTTGTTCATTCACTGCTAGATGAAGTCTCTCCTGGTGGTGTTGTTCATTCACTGCTAGATGAAGTCTCTCCTGGTGTTGTGCATTCACTGTTTGATGAAGTCTCTCCTGGGCATGGTGTTGTTCATTCACTGCTAGATGAAGTCTCTCCTGGTGGTGTTGTTCATTCACTGCTTGATGAAGTCTCTCCTGGTGGTGTTGTTCATTCACTGCTAGATGAAGTCTCTCCTGGTGGTGTTGTTCATTCACTGCTTGATGAAGTCTCTCCTGGTGGTGTTGTTCATTCACTGCTAGATGAAGTCTCTCCTGGTGGTGTTGTTCATTCACTGCTTGATGAAGTCTCTCCTGGGCATGGTGTTGTTCATTCACTGCTAGATGAAGTCTCTCCTGGGCATGGTGTTGTTCATTCACTGCTAGATGAAGTCTCTCCTGGGCATGGTGTTGTTCATTCACTGCTTGATGAAGTCTCTCCTGGTGGTGTTGTTCATTCACTGCTAGATGAAGTCTCTCCTGGTGTTGTTCATTCACTGCTAGATGAAGTCTCTCCTGGTTGAACAACACGTGTTGATAACAGCCAAGTCGAACCTACGGAACAGAATAGCGATGCTATAATAAGGTAATGTTGACATACTATATATACCATTTATGTTATAGGATAAGTAATCCTTCTCACCCCCCTTAAGATTTAGATGCACTATTGTAAAGTGGCTGTTCCACTGGATGTCATAAGGTGAATGCACCAATTTGTAAGTCGCTCTGGATAAGAGCGTCTGCTAAATGACTTAAATGTAAATGTAAATGTAATTTTATTTTTTGTTTAACCTTTATTGAAATAGTCAGGCAAGTCAGTTAAAACAAATTTTTATTTATAATGACGGACTACCAAAAGGCAAAAGGCCTCCTGCGGGGACGAGGGTCTGGGATAAAAAATATATATATATATATATAACATAGAACAAAACAAACATCATGACAAAAAAGACACCACAACACTACAGAAAGGGAGACCTAAGACAACAACACAGCATGGTAGCAACACGGCATGGTAGCAACACATGACAACACAGCATGGCAGCAACACATGACAACACAGCATGGTAGCAACACATGACAACACAGCATGGTAGCAACACATGACAACACAGCATGGTAGCAACACATGACAACATAGCATGGTAGCAACACATGACAACACAGCATGGTAGCAACACATGACAACACAGCATGGTAGCAACACATGACAACACAGCATGGCAGCAACACATGACAACACAGCATGGTAGCAACACATGACAACACAGCATGGTAGCAACACATGACAACATAGCATGGCAGCAACACAACATGGCAGCAGCACATGACAACACTGCATGGTGGCAACAACATGGTAGCAGCACAAAACATGGTACAAACATTATTGGGCCCAGACAACAGCACAAAGGGCAAGAAGGTAGAGACAACAATACATCACGCAAAGCAGCCACAACTGTCAGTAAGAGTGTCCATGATTGAGTCTTTGAATAAAGAGAGATAAAGGAGATAAAACTGTCTAGTTTGAGTGTTTGTTGCAGCTCGTTCCAGTCGCTAGCTGCAGAGAACTGAAAAGACGAGCGATCCAGGGATGTGTGTGCTTTGGCAGAACGGGTATTGTATGTGGAGGATGAGGGCTGCAGTAGATATCTCAGATAGGGGCGGGGTGAGGCCTAAGAGGGGTCTATAAGTAAGCATCAACCACTGGATTTTGCAATGGGATGAAATTAAAGATATGACAGATAGGAGTGGCTATAGAGTCAGCTACCATCCTCAGTAGCTTTCCATCTAAATTGTCAATAACAATAACACTTCTCACACCTCTCCCTCACTAACTTTACAAAATTCAAACTTGCACTGCTTTTCTTTCATTATTTGTTATTTATGCATGAATACAATTGCTCAAAAGTTCATTGTTGGCATTTCCTGCCTAAGTTTGCCCACTTTGCCAATGACGTAATGGTTCAAATAATTGGCAACATAAAATGTTTTTGTGATGAATAAATCAAATCAAATCAAATTTTATTTGTCACATACACATGGTTAGCAGATGTTAATGCGAGTGTAGCGAAATGCTTGTGCTTCTAGTTCCGACAATGCAGTAATAACCAACAAGTAATCTAACTAACAATTCCAAAACTACTGTCTTATACACAGTGTAAGGGGATAAAGAATATGTACATAAAGATATATGAATGAGTGATGGTACAGAGCAGCATAGGCAAGATACAGTAGATGGTATCGAGTACAGTATATACATATGAGATGAGTATGTAAACAAAGTGGCATAGTTAAAGTGGCTAGTGATACCTGTATTACATAAGGATGCAGTCGATGATATAGAGTACAGTATATACGTATACATATGAGATGAATAATGTAGGGTATGTAAACATTATATTAGGTAGCATTGTTTAAAGTGGCTAGTGATATATTTTACATAATTTCCCATCAATTCCCATTATTAAAGTGGCTGGAGTTGAGTCAGTGTCATTGTCAGTGTGTTGGCAGCAGCCACTCAATGTTAGTGGTGGCTGTTTAACAGTCTGATGGCCTTGAGATAGAAGCTGTTTTTCAGTCTCTCGGTCCCAGCTTTGAGTGTTGAGGATCAGTGGGGTGGAGATGTTGTTGCCTACCCTCACCACCTGGGGGCGGCCCGTCAGGAAGTCCAGTACCCAGTTGCACAGGGCGGGGTCGAGACCCAGGGTCTCGAGCTTGATGACGAGCTTGGAGGGTACTATGGTGTTGAATGCCTAGCTGTAGTCGATGAACAGCATTCTCACATAGGTATTCCTCTTGTCCAGATGGGTTAGGGCAGTGTGCAGTGTGGTTGAGATTGCATCGTCTGTGGACCTATTTGGGCGGTAAGGAAATTGGAGTGGGTCTAGGGTGTCAGGTAGGGTGGAGGTGATATGGTCCTTGACTACTCTCTCAAAGCACTTCATGATGACGGAAGTGAGTGCTACGGGGTGGTAGTTGTTTAGCTCAGTTACCTTAGCTTTCTTGGGAACAGGAACAATGGTGGCCCTCTTGAAGCATGTGGGAACAGCAGACTGGTATAGGGATTGATTGAATATGTCCGTAAACACACTGGCCAGCTGGTCTGCGCATGCTCTGAGGGCGCGGCTGGGGATGCCGTCTGGGCCTGCAGCCTTGCGAGGGTTAACACGTTTAAATGTTTTACTCACCTCGGCTGCAGTGAAGGAGAGTCCGCATGTTTTCGTTGCAGGCCGTGTCAGTGGCACTGTATTGTCCTCAAAGCGGGCAAAAAAAGTTATTTAGTCTGCCTGGGAGCAAGACATCCTGGTCCATGACTGGGCTGGGTTTCTTCTTGTAGTCCGTGATTGACTGTAGACCCTGCCACATACCTCTTGTGTCTGAGCCGATGAATTGAGATTCTACTTTGTCTCTATACTGACGCTTAGCTTGTTTGATAGCCTTGTGGAGGGAATATCTGCACTGTTTGTATTCGGTCATGTTACCAGTCACCTTGCCCTGATTAAAAGCAGTGGTTCGCGCTTTCAGTTTCACGCGAATGCTGCCATCAATCCACGGTTTCTGGTTAGGGAATGTTTTAATCGTTGCTATGGGAACGACATGTTCAACGCACATTCTAATGAACTCGCACATCGAATCAGCGTATTCGTCAATGTTGTTATCTGACGCAATACGAAACATATCTATCCCAGTCCACGTGATGGAAGCAGTCTTGGAGTGTGGAATCAGCTTGGTCGGACCAGCGTTGGACAGACCTCAGCGTGGGAGCTTCTTGTTTTAGTTTCTGTCTGTAGGCAGGGATCAGCAAAATGGAGTCGTGGTCAGCTTTTCCGAAAGGAGGGTGGGGGAGGGACTTATATGCGTCACAGAAGTTAGAATAACAATGATCCAGGGTTTTACCAGCCCTGGTTGCGCAATCGATATGCTGATACAATTTAGGGAGTCTTGTTTTCAGATTAGCCTTGTTAAAATCCCCAGCAACAATGAATGCAGCCTCAGGATGTATGGATTCCAGTTTGCAAAGAGTCAAATAAAGTTCGTTCAGAGCCATCGATGTGTCTGCTTGGGGGGAATATATACGGCTGTGATTATAATCGAAGAGGATTCTCTTGGTAGATAATGCGGTCGACATTTGATTGTGAGGAATTCTAAATCAGGTGAACAGAAGGATTTGAGTTTCTGTGATCACACCACGTCTCGTTAGCCATAAGGCATACGCCCCCGCCCCTCTTCTTACCAGAAAGATGTTTGTTTCTGCCGATGCGATGCGTGGAGAAACCCGCTGGCTGCACCGCCTCCGATAGCGTCTCTCCAGTGAGCCATGTTTCCGTGGAGCAAAGAACATTAGTCTCTGATGTCCCTCTGGAATGTGAATTTGTCTTTCTGCTCATAATTTCATTTAACCCTCCTGTTGTGTTCATTTCATGTTAATTCATTCTGTTTCCCGGTCCAAAATGACCGCCCCCATTATAGCGGATTTTAAATCCATAATAACATATGTGCCTCATCTAATGTTGTGTTAGATATTTTTATCAACTTAAGTTCTTGTGAACATTACAAGTTTTGAACTTCCATTTGCTATTCATGG
The DNA here is from genome assembly GCF_023373465.1 of Oncorhynchus keta. Classification (NCBI taxonomy): domain Eukaryota; kingdom Metazoa; phylum Chordata; class Actinopteri; order Salmoniformes; family Salmonidae; genus Oncorhynchus; species Oncorhynchus keta. The sequence goes on along the minus strand of NW_026290954.1, from coordinate 1,928,233 downwards.
CCTGTAGGCCTCATTGACCTGAGCTCATACAACACGTTTTTGAGTTAAAAAAAAGCATAAAGTATGAATTAGTTTGACAAAAACTCAGATGAAACATATTGTGCTGTTTATCACAGACAACTTTGTGTCAATATTTAACAAGGACTCTCTCCCTCCTCACCAGTGTCATGATCAAAGATATGATCAAGAGCCTCACATCCGGTATATTGTTTGGTCATTGTGCTGCCACAGAATGAATTGTGAGCCTCAAAAAGCTTTATATACCAGAGCTGTGAGAAGAGTTCTATATATTATTGAAACAATGTTGCGATTTCTGTGTGAATTCCAAAACAGGTGTGGTTCCCATGGGGAAAGATTCTATCGGGAAAAGGTTCCCGTGGGGGAAAGATTCTATCGGGAAAAGGTTCCCGTGGGGGAAAGATTCTATCGGGAAAAGGTTCCCGTGGGGGAAAGATTCTATCGGGAAAAGGTTCCCGTGGGGGAAAGATTCTATTGGGGAAAGGTTCCCGTGGGGGAAAGATTCTATTGGGGAAAGGTTCCCGTGGGGGAAAGATTCTATTGGGGAAAGGTTCCCGTGGGGGAAAGATTATATTGGGGAAAGGTTCCCGTGGGGGAAATATTCTATTGGGGAAAGATTCTATTGGGGAAAGGTTCCCGTGGGGGAAAGATTCTATTGGGGAAAGGTTCCCGTGGGGGAAAGATTCTATTGGGGAAAGGTTCCCGTGGGGGAAAGATTCTATTGGGGAAAGGTTCCGGTGGGGGAAAGATTCTATTGGGGGAAAGATTCTATTGGGGAAAGGTTCCGTGGGGGAAAGATTCTATTGGGGAAAGATTCTATTGGGGAAAGGTTCCGGTGGGGGAAAGATTCTATTGGGGAAAGATTCTATTGGGGAAAGGTTCCCGTGGGGGAAAGATTCTATTGGGGAAAGATTCTATTGGGGAAAGGTTCCCTTGTGGGTTTCCATGGAAAGAACAGTTTGCTAAGAAGGGGAGTGAGGTGTGTGTGTGTGTGTGTGTGTGTGTGTGTGTGTGTGTGTGTGTGTGTGTGTGTGTGTGTGTGTGTGTGTGTGTGTGTGTGTGAGTGTGTGTGTGTGTGTGTGTGTGTGTGTGTGTGTGTGTGTGTGTGTGTGTGTGTGTGTGTGTGTGTGTGTGTGTGTGTGTGTGTGTGTGTGTGTGTGTGTGTGTGTGTGTGTGTGTGTGTGTGTGTGTGTGTGTGTGTGTGTGTGTGTGTGTGTGTGTGTGTGGGGATCTGGGAGAGGATACGTGTCCATCTGATGAATGGGGATATGCCTGAACTCAGTTTTAGACATTAATTGTATTCTCACCCATTCTAATGGATATGCATATTCTTGATACCATTTGAAAGGAAACACTTAGATTATTCTGGAAATGTGAAATGAATGTAGGAGAATATAACACATTAGATCTGGTACCATGTTTTTGTATCATCATCTTTGAAATGCAAGAGAAAGGCCATAATGTATTATTCCAGCCCAGGCACAATTTAGATTTTGACCACTAGATGGCAGCGGTGTATGTGCAACGTTTTAGACTGATCCAATGAACCATTGCATATCTGCTCAAAATGTTGTATCAAGACTGCACAAATGTGCCTAATTTGTTTATTAATAATTGTTCATGTTCAGAACTGTGCACTCTCCTCAAACAATGGCATGGTATTCTTCCACTGTAATACCTACTGTAAATTGGACAGTGCAGTTAGATAACAAGAATTTAAGTTTTCTGCCCATATCAGATATGTCTATGTCCTGGGAAATGTTCTTGTTACTTACAACCTCATGCTAATCACATTAGCCAATGTTAGCTCAACTGTCCCGCAGGGGGGACACCGGTCCCATAGAGGTTTATTAACAGGTGTATGTTTATCAATAATTGGAATAAACCATTTCATGAATTCATCCAGTGTCTTGATGCTTCTCACATCAGACCAACAAATATTTTTTACATCATCCACATAAGAGTCGCAGCAAAAATCTTTTGTATGAGCGGATTTTTAAGCCCAGCTGTTGGTACTTTGGCTTTGCTGGATATAGCCACTATGTTGTGATCAATGCATCCAATGTGTACGGATACAGCTTTAACAAAGTTATAAAGTATTGGTAAAAATATGATCAATACATGAGGATGATCTTGTGACGTAATTCTGACGATTGTGACGTCATTTATGATAGATTTGGATAGAAAACACTCTGAAGTTTCTAAAACTGTTTGAATCATGTCTGAGAGTATAATATAACTTATGTAGCAGGCAAATCCCAAATACATGGTCCTAACTCTGATCCAACTACATGGTCCTAACTCTGATCCAACTACATGGTCCTAACTCTGAACCCAACTGCATGGTCCTAACTCTGATCCAACTACATGATCCTAACTCTGAACCCAACTACATGGTCCTAACTCTGAACCCAACTGCATGGTCCTAACTCTGATCCAACTACATGGTCCTAACTCTGATCCAACTACATGGTCCTAACTCTGATCCAAGCTACATGGTCCTAACTCTGATCCAACTACATGGTCCTAACTCTGATCCAACTACATGGTCCTAACTCTGAACCCAACTACATGGTCCTAACTCTGAACCCAGCTACATGGTCCTAACTCTGAACCCAACTACATGGTCCTAACTCTGATCCAACTACATGGTCCTAACTCTGATCCAACTACATGGTCCTAACTCTGAACCCAGCTCCATGGTCCTAACTCTGATCCAACTACATGGTCCTAACTCTGATCCAACTACATGGTCCTAACTCTGACCCAAGTACATGGTCCTAACTCTGATCCAACTACATGGTCCTAACTCTGATCCAAGTACATGGTCCTAACTCTGATCCAACTACATGGTCCTAACTCTGATCCAAATACATGGTCCTAACTCAGATCCAACTACATGGTCCTAACTCAGATCCAACTACATGGTCCTAACTCTGATCCAACTACATGGTCCTAACTCTGATCCAAGTACATGGTCCTAACTCTGATCCAACTACATGGTCCTAACTCTGATCCAAGTACATGGTCCTAACTCTGATCCAACTACATGGTCCTAACTCTGATCCAACTACATGGTCCTAACTCAGATCCAACTACATGGTCCTAACTCTGATCCAACTACATGGTCCTAACTCTGATCCAACTACATGGTCCTAACTCTGAACCCAACTACATGGTCCTAACTCTGATCCAACTACATGGTCCTAACTCTGATCCAACTACATGGTCCTAACTCTGATCCAACTACATGGTCCTAACTCTGATCCAACTACATGGTCCTAACTCTGAACCCAACTACATGGTCCTAACTCTGATCCAACTACATGGTCCTAACTCTGAACCCAACTACATGGTCCTAACTCTGATCCAACTACATGGTCCTAACTCTGATCCAACTACATGGTCCTAACTCTGATCCAACTACATGGTCCTAACTCTGAACCAACTACATGGTCCTAACTCTGAACCCAACTACATGGTCCTAACTCTGAACCCAACTACATGGTCATAACTCTGCATGGTCCTAACTCTGATCCAACTACATGGTCCTAACTCTGAACCCAACTACATGGTCCTAACTCTGATCCAACTACATGGTCCTAACTCTGAACCCAACTACATGGTCCTAACTCTGATCCAACTACATGGTCCTAACTCTGAACCCACCTACATGGTCATAACTCTGCATGGTCCTAACTCTGATCCAACTACATGGTCCTAACTCTGAACCCAGCTACATGGTCCTAACTCTGATCCAACTACATGGTCCTAACTCTGATCCAACTACATGGTCCTAACTCTGAACCCAGCTACATGGTCATAACTCTGCATGGTCCTAACTCTGACCCAACTACATGGTCCTAACTCTGATCCAACTACATGGTCCTAACTCTGATCCAACTACATGGTCCTAACTCTGAACCCAGCTACATGGTCCTAACTCTGATCCAACTACATGGTCCTAACTCTGAACCCAGCTACATGGTCCTAACTCTGAACCCAACTACATGGTCCTAACTCTGATCCAACTACATGGTCCTAACTCTGATCCAACTACATGGTCCTAACTCTGAACCCAGCTACATGATCCTAACTCTGATCCCAGCTACATGGTCCTAACTCTGCATGGTCCTAACTCTGATCCCAACTACATGGTCCTAACTCTGATCCCAGCTTCATGATCCTAACTCTGATCCCAGCTTCATGGTCCTAACTCTGCATGGTCCTAACTCTGATCCCAACTACATGGTCCTAACTCTGATCCCAGCTTCATGATCCTAACTCTGATCCCAGCTTCATGGTCCCTTCTTTCTCTGGAACATTAATGATGCGTCTCAAATGGCACCCTATTCCCTAATAAGTGCACTGATTTTTACCAGAACGCAATGTGCCCAGGTCAAAGTAGTGCAAAACACAGAGAACAGGGTGCCATTTAGGAATCAGGTAGACGGCAGAAGACCAACACCGGCTGTTTTCAACAAACCACTCTGTGGTTTCAGGCTCGTTAGAACATGAAAACAGGGTGCAGATAAGGCCTGAGGATGGGAGAGAATATCCATTGTTGACTTCATGGTTTACCTCTCTGACCTGAAACTACTTTCTCAGAGGAGAGAGTGATCGACGGGATCATAAAAGTCAGACGAATTACTGTGCCACTTCAAATGTCAGGGAGTTCAGTTCAGTTATAAAATGTTCCTTCTGGGCATAGGCAGGCAGCCTAGCGGTTAGAGGGAGAGGCAGGCAGCCTAGTGGTTTGAGGGAGAGGCAGGCAGCCTAGCGGTTAGAGGGAGAGGCAGGCAGCCTAGTGGTTAGAGGGAGAGGCAGGCAGCCTAGCGGTTAGAGGGAGAGGCAGGCAGCCTAGTGGTTAGAGGGAGAGGCAGGCAGCCTAGCGGTTAGAGGGAGAGGCAGGGTGCCTAGCGGTTAGAGGGAGAGGCAGGCAGCCTAGCGGTTAGAGGGAGAGGCAGGCAGCCTAGCGGTTAGAGGGAGAGGCAGGCAGCCTAGCGGTTAGAGAGAGAGGCAGGGTGCCTAGCGGTTAGAGGGAGAGGCAGGCAGCCTAGCGGTTAGAGGGAGAGGCAGGCAGCCTAGTGGTTAGAGAGAGAGGCAGGCAGCCTAGTGGTTAGAGGGAGAGGCAGGCAGCCTAGCGGTTAGAGAGAGAGGCAGGCAGCCTAGCGGTTAGAGGGAGAGGCAGGGTGCCTAGTGGTTAGAGGGAGAGGCAGGCAGCCTAGTGGTTAGAATGGGAGGCAGGCAGCCTAGTGGTTAGAGGGAGAGGCAGGCAGCCTAGCGGTTAGAGAGAGAGGCAGGGTGCCTAGCGGTTAGAGGGAGAGGCAGGCAGCCTAGTGGTTAGAGGGAGAGGCAGGCAGCCTAGCGGTTAGAGGGAGAGGCAGGCAGCCTAGTGGTTAGAATGGGAGGCAGGCAGCCTAGTGGTTAGAGGGAGAGGCAGGCAGCCTAGCGGTTAGAGAGAGGCAGGGTGCCTAGCGGTTAGAGGGAGAGGCAGGCAGCCTAGTGGTTAGAGAGAGAGGCAGGGTGCCTAGCGGTTAGAGGGAGAGGCAGGCAGCCTAGCGGTTAGAGGGAGAGGCAGGCAGCCTAGCGGTTAGAGGGAGAGGCAGGGTGCCTAGTGGTTAGAGGGAGAGGCAGGCAGCCTAGCGGTTAGAGGGAGAGGCAGGCAGCCTAGCGGTTAGAGGGAGAGGCAGGGTGCCTAGCGGTTAGAGGGAGAGGCAGGCAGCCTAGCGGTTAGAGGGAGAGGCAGGCAGCCTAGTGGTTAGAGGGAGAGGCAGGCAGCCTAGCGGTTAGAGGGAGAGGCAGGGTGCCTAGCGGTTAGAGGGAGAGGCAGGCAGCCTAGCGGTTAGAGAAAGAGGCAGGGTGCCTAGCGGTTAGAAGGAGAGGCAGGCAGCCTAGCGGTTAGAGGGAGAGACAGGCAGCCTAGTGGTTAGAGAGAGGGCAGGCAGCCTAGTGGTTAGAGGGAGAGGCAGGCAGCCTAGCGGTTAGAGAGAGAGGCAGGGTGCCTAGCGGTTAGAGGGAGAGGCAGGGTGCCTAGTGGTTAGAGGGAGAGGCAGGCAGCCTAGTGGTTAGAATGGGAGGCAGGCAGCCTAGTGGTTAGAGGGAGAGGCAGGCAGCCTAGCGGTTAGAGAGAGAGGCAGGGTGCCTAGCGGTTAGAGGGAGAGGCAGGCAGCCTAGTGGTTAGAGAGAGGCAGGGTGCCTAGCGGTTAGAGGGAGAGGCAGGCAGCCTAGCGGTTAGAGAGAGAGGCAGGGTGCCTAGCGGTTAGAGGGAGAGGCAGGGTGCCTAGTGGTTAGAGGGAGAGGCAGGCAGCCTAGCGGTTAGAGGGAGAGGCAGGCAGCCTAGCGGTTAGAGGGAGAGGCAGGGTGCCTAGCGGTTAGAGGGAGAGGCAGGCAGCCTAGCGGTTAGAGGGAGAGGCAGGCAGCCTAGCGGTTAGAGGGAGAGGCAGGCAGCCTAGCGGTTAGAGGGAGAGGCAGGCAGCCTAGCGGTTAGAGGGAGAGGCAGGCAGCCTAGCGGTTAGAGGGAGAGGCAGGCAGCCTAGCGGTTAGAGGGAGAGGCAGGCAGCCTAGCGGTTAGAGGGGAGGCAGGCAGCCTAGCGGTTAGAGGGGGAGGCAGGCAGCCTAGCGGTTAGAGGGAGAGGCAGGCAGCCTAGCGGTTAGAGGGAGAGGCAGGGTGCCTAGCGGTTAGAGGGAGAGGCAGGGTGCCTAGCGGTTAGAGGGAGGGCAGGCAGCCTAGTGGTTAGAGGGAGAGGCAGGCAGCCTAGCGGTTAGAGGGAGAGGCAGGCAGCCTAGTGGTTAGAGGGAGAGGCAGGCAGCCTAGTGGTTAGAGGGAGAGGCAGGCAGACTAGCGGTTAGAGAGAGAGGCAGGCTGTCTAGTGGTTAGAGGGAGAGGCAGGCAGCCTAGCGGTAAGAGAGAGAGGCAGGGTGCCTAGCGGTTAGAGGGAGAGGCAGGCAGCCTAGTGGTTAGAATGGGAGGCAGGCAGCCTAGTGGTTAGAGGGGAGGCAGGCAACCTAGCGGTTAGAGGGGAGGCAGGCAGCCTAGTGGTTAGAGGGGAGGCAGGCAGCCTAGTGGTTAGAGAGAGAGGCAGGCAGCCTAGTGGTTAGAGGGAGAGGCAGGCAGCCTAGCGGTTAGAGGGAGAGGCAGGCAGCCTAGTGGTTAGAGGGAGAGGCAGGCAGCCTAGCGGTTAGAGGGGGAGGCAGGCAGCCTAGCGGTTAGAGGGGGAGGCAGGCAGCCTAGTGGTTAGAGGGAGAGGCAGGCAGCCTAGCGGTTAGAGGGAGAGGCAGGGTGCCTAGCGGTTAGAGGGAGAGGCAGGGTGCCTAGCGGTTAGAGGGAGAGGCAGGCAGCCTAGTGGTTAGAGGGAGAGGCAGGCAGCCTAGCGGTTAGAGGGAGAGGCAGGCAGCCTAGTGGTTAGAGGGAGAGGCAGGCAGCCTAGTGGTTAGAGGGAGAGGCAGGCAGCCTAGCGGTTAGAGAGAGAGGCAGGGTGCCTAGTGGTTAGAGGGAGAGGCAGGCAGCCTAGCGGTAAGAGAGAGAGGCAGGGTGCCTAGCGGTTAGAGGGAGAGGCAGGCAGCCTAGTGGTTAGAATGGGAGGCAGGCAGCCTAGTGGTTAGAGGGGAGGCAGGCAACCTAGCGGTTAGAGGGGAGGCAGGCAGCCTAGTGGTTAGAGGGGAGGCAGGCAGCCTAGTGGTTAGAGGGAGAGGCAGGCAGCCTAGTGGTTAGAGGGAGAGGCAGGCAGCCTAGCGGTTAGAGGGAGAGGCAGGCAGCCTAGCGGTTAGAGGGGGAGGCAGGCATCCTAGCGGTTAGAGGGAGAGGCAGGCAGCCTAGCGGTTAGAGGGGAGGCAGGCAGCCTAGTGGTTAGAGGGAGAGGCAGGCAGCCTAGCGGTTAGAGGGAGAGGCAGGCAGCCTAGCGGTTAGAGGGAGAGGCAGGCAGCCTAGTGGTTAGAGGGGGAGGCAGGCAGCCTAGTGGTTAGAGGGAGAGGCAGGCAGCCTAGTGGTTAGAGGGAGAGGCAGGCAGCCTAGTGGTTAGAATGGGAGGCAGGCAGCCTAGTGGTTAGAGGGGGAGGCAGGCAGCCTAGCGGTTAGAGAGAGAGGCAGGTAGCATGGCATTTTTCTTATTTTGTTGCCTTACAACCAGGAATTAAAATATATTTTTTGGGGGGGGTTGTATCATTTCATTTACACAAAATGCCTACCACTTTGAAGATGCAAAATATTTTTTCTTGTGAAACAAACAAGAAATAAGACCAAAAAAAAACGAAAACTTGAGCGTGCAAAACTATTCACCACCCCAAAATCAATACTTTGTAGAGCCACCTTTTGCAGCAATTACAGCTGCAAGTCTCTTGGAGTATGTCTCTATAATCTTGGCAGATCTAGCCACTGGGATTTTTGTCCATTCTTCAAGTCGAAACTCCTCCAGCTCCTTCAAGTTGGATGGGTACTGCTGGTGTACAGAAATCTTTAAGTCATACCACAGATTCTCATTTGGATTGAGGTCTGGGCTTTGACTAGGCCATTCCAAGACATTTAAATGTTTCCCTTAAACCACTCGAGTGTTGCTTTAGCAGTATGCTTAGGGTCATGGTCCTGCTGGAAGGTGAAACTCTGTCCCAGTCTCAAATCTCTGGAAGACTGAAACAGGTTTCCTTCAAGAATTTCCCTGTATTTAGATCCATCCATCATTCTTTCAATTCTGATCAGTTTCCCAGTTCCTGCCGATGAAAAACATCCCCACAGGATTATGTTACCACCACCATGCTTCAATGTGGGGATAGAGTTCTTGGGGTGATGCGAGCTGTTGGGTTTGCGCCAGACATAACATTTTCCTTGATGGCCAAAAAGCTAAATTTTTGTCTCATCTGATCAGACTACGTTCTTCCATATTTCCTATTTCGCAACAAAGCATCCTTCACTCATGCTGCCAAACATACCCTTGTAAAACTGACCATCCTGCCAATCCTCGACTTCGGCAATGTCATTTACAAAATAGCCTCTAATACCCTAATCAACAAATTGGATGCAGTCTATCACAGTGCCATCCGTTTTGTCACCAAAGCCCCATATACTACCCACCATTGCGACCTGTACACTCTCGTTGGCTGGCCATCTCTTCATGCTCGTGGCCAAACCCACTGGCTCCATGTCATCTACAAGACCCTGCTAGGTAAAGTCCCCCCTTATCTCAGCTCGCTGGTCAACATAGCATCAACCACCTGTAGCACGCGCTCCAGCAGGTATATCTCTCTGGTCACCCCCAAAACCAATTCTTTCTTTGGCCACCTCTCCTTCCAGTTCTCTGCTGCCAATGACTGGAACGAACTACAAAAATCTCTGGAACTGGAAACATTTATCTCCCTCACTAGCTTTAAGCACCAGCTCTCAGAGCATCTTACAGATTACTGCACCTGTACATAGCCCACCTATAATTTAGCCCAAACAACTACCTCTTTCCCAACTGTATTTTATTTATTTATTTATTTTTGCTCCTTTACACCCCATTAGTTTTACTTGTACTTTGCACATTCTTCCACTGCAAATCTGCCATTCCAGTGTTTTACTTGCTATATTGTATTTACTTTGCCACCATGGCCTTTTTTTGCCTTTACCTCCCTTATCTCACCTCATTTGCCCACATAGTATATAGACTTGTTTATACTGTATGATTGACTGTATGTTTGTTTTACTCCATGTGTAACTCTGTGTTGTTGTACGTGTCAAACTTCTTGGCCAGGTTGCAATTGTAAATGAGAACTTGTTCTCAACTTGCCTTCCTGGATAAATAATGGTGAAAATTAAAAAAAATAATAATAATTGGGATAGTCTTCCACATGCCTTTTGGTCCTAACTCTGATCCCAGCTGCATGGTCCTAACTCTAAACACCAAGTGTGTTTGCTTATTGTTTTCTTTAAGCAATGACTTTTTTTCTGGCCAGTCTTCCGTAAAGCCCAGCTCTGTGGAGTGTACGACTTAAAGTGGTCTTGTGGACAGATTCTCCAATCCCCGCTGTGGAGCTTTGCAGCTCCTTCAGAGTTATCTTTGGTCTCTTTGTTGCCTCTCTGATTAATGCCCTCCTTGCCTGGTCTGTGAGTTTTGGTGGGCTGCCCTCTCTTAGCAGGTTTGTTGTGGTGCCATATTCTTTACATTTTTATAATAATGTTTTTAATGGTGCTCCGTGGGATGGTCAAAGTTTCAGATATTTTTTTATAACCCAACCCTGATCTGTACTTCTCCACAACTTTGTCCCTGACCTGTTTGGAGAGCTCCTTGGTCTTCATGGTGCCACTTGCTTGTTGGTGCCCCTTGCTTATTGGTGTTGCAGACTCTGGGGCCTTTACTTACCATTACTTTACTTACAATACTTACTATTCTGAGGGCAGACCGCTTTCACCCCAAAAGGCTAAAAGAGAACATTCCATATGGCCAATTCCAAAGAGTCCACAGAATTTGCGATCAGGAAACAGACTAAAGTGTCAAATCTGCTGAATTGGAGAATTGCTTCTTGAAACGGGGCTACAGCGTTCTGGTCCTGAAAGATGCAGGTATAAGGGCTGGATTACTTGACAGAGAGAACATGTTGCGAAGGGGAGTTCCTCGTGATACATCAGAGAGAGTGTATTTTGTTACAAAATACAGCACTGAAGCAGAGAACATTAAAACAATAATTTAAAAGAATTGGGGAATCAACCAAAGTGACGCGCTACTATGTCTTTCCTGAGCCAACAGTCATAAGCTTTCAGACATGCCCTACCCAGGGTCTTGAGAGGTCCATTTGCTGTCATCTAGTGGACATTTTGCTCTATTGCCCTCAGCTATGTTTAGACTGTTGTTTTCCATGTTTGCTGTTCTCGTGTACTATGGAATAGATTGATTTCCTTTCCTTGGCACTTTGCCCAGTCATATTAAGGTTAGAACTACCTTTTTTGGAGTAAAAAAATGTTGATAACATATCTACAGTGTTTCACTTTTTAATGTGTATAGTATTGCTTACTAGGTGTGTCCAATCAATTGTGTAACCACTTCCTCTTCAAATTAGGGCTGGTTGGAAAAAGCTGTTCAAAAGAGGACATTGTATTATAATTTCTTTATACTCCCTGACGAAGGCCATGTAGCTGAAACACGTCAAATTTTTTAAACGTTGTTTCTATTGGACATTCCATACCAATAAAGGCATTTAAATGTATTATATGAAGAGTGCCTTTGTCCTCCTTTCTTTTTGACACATGGGAAACTGTTGAGCATGAAAAACCCAGCAGCTACTACCGTACCCCGTTCAAAGGCACTTCAAATGTTTGTCTTGCCCATTCACCCTCTGAATGACACACACAAACTACCCATGTCTCAAGGCTTAAAAATCCTAAGAACAAACACTGAGTCGAGTCCTGATGTGGGCCAGCCAAGAACAAACACTGAGTCGAGCCCTGATGTTGGCCAGCCAAGAACAAACACTGAGTCGAGTCCTGATGTGCCATGGGTCTATGCTCTATCCCCCCCATCCCTAGCAAACAGGCCCCCGAGGACTGGAGTCGCCCACCGTTGCTCTAGGCCAACGCAGTCCTTCCCTTTGGTGATGAGGTTGTGTCCCATGGAGCTTGGCCAATGGTAGTGCAGTATTTAGGGAACCCGGATGCAGTTTGGGATGCAGCCATGGTAAAAACAACTAACTAGCCAAATAAACTAAAAACTAAATGTCAAATGACGGCAAACTGGCTGTTATATAACTTCCACCAGACAGGTTGATGGCAAATCAAATCAAACTTTATTCGGCACGCGCAACGAAAACAACCTTACAGTTAAATACTTACAGGCCCTTAAGAACAGTGTAGTTTAAAAAAAATGGTTTTAGTTGAACAATAGATAAGTTATATAATATATTTTTTTTAAAAGAGTAAAATGACAGTGAAAATAACAGTAGCAAGGCAATGTGGAGGCTATATACAGGGGGTACCGGTACAGAGTTAGTGTGGAGGCTATATACAGGGGGTACCGGTACAGAGTCAATGTGGAGGCTATATACAGGGGTACCGGTACAGAGTCAATGTGGAGGCTATATACAGGGGATTACGGTGCAGAGTCAATGTGGAGGCTATATACAGGGGGTACCGGTACAGAGTCAATGTGGAGGCTATAATACAGGGGGTACCGGTACAGAGTCAATGTGGAGGCTATATACAGGGTATTACGGTACAGAGTCAGTGTGGAGGCTATATACAGGGGTACCGGTACAGAGTCAATGTGGAGGCTATACACAGGGTATTACGGTACAGAGTCAATGTGGAGGCTATATACAGGGTATTACGGTACAGAGTCAATGTGGAGGCTATATACAGGGTATTACGGTACAGAGTCAATGTGGAGGCTATATACAGGGGGTACTGGTACAGAGTCAATGTGGAGGCTATATACAGGATATTATGGTACAGAGTCAATGTGGAGGCTATGTACAGGGGGTACCGGTACAGAGTCAATGTGGAGGCTATATACAGGGTACTGGTACAGAGTCAATGTGGAGGCTATATACAGGGGTACCGGTACAGAGCCAATGTGGAGGCTATATACAGGGTATTACGGTACAGAGTCAATGTGGAGGCTATATACAGGGGGTACCGGTACAGAGTCAATGTGGAGGCTATATACAGGGGTACCAGTACAGAGTCAATGTGGAGGCTATATACAGGGGGTACCGGTACAGAGTCAATGTGGAGGCTATATACAGGGGGTACCGGTACAGAGTCAGTGTGGAGGCTATATACAGGGTATTACGGTACAGAGTCAATGTGGAGGCTATATACAGGATATTATGGTACAGAGTCAATGTGGAGGCTATATACAGAGGGTACCGGTACAGAGTCAATGTGGAGGCTATATACAGGGGTATCGGTACAGAGTCAATGTGGAGGCTATATACAGGGTATTACGGTACAGAGTCAATGTGGAGGCTATATACAGGATATTATGGTACAGAGTCAATGTGGAGGCTATATACAGGATATTATGGTACAGAGTCAATGTGGAGGCTATATACAGAGGGTACCGGTACAGAGTCAATGTGAAGGCTATATACAGGGGTACCGGTACAGAGTCAATGTGGAGGCTATATACAGGGGTACCGGTACAGACTCAATGTGGAGGCTATATACAGGGTATTACGGTACAGAGTCAATGCGGAAGCTATATACAGGGGGTACCGGTACAGAGTCAATGTGGAGGCTATATACAAGGGGTACCAGTACAGAGTCAATGTGGAGGCTATATACAGGGTATTACGGTACAGAGTCAATGTGGAGGCGATATACAGAGTGTTACGGTACAGAGTCAATGTGGAGGCTATACAGGGAGGGTACCAGTACAGAGTCAATGTGGAGGCTATATACAGGGAGGGTACCGGTACAGAATCAATGTGGAGGCTATATACAGGGTATTACGGTACAGAGTCAATGTGGAGGCTATATACAGGGTATTACGGTACAGAGTCAATGTGGAGGCTATATACAGGGGTACCGGTACAGAGTCAATGTGGAGACTATATACAGGGGTACCGGTACAGAGTCAATGTGGAGGCTATATACAGGGGGGGTACCGGTGCAGAGTCAATGTGGAGACTATATACAGGGTATTACGGTACAGAGTCAATGTGGAGGCTATATGCAGGGTATTACGGTACAGAGTCAATGTGCGGGGACAGCGGTTAGTCAGGCTAATTGAGGTAGTATGTACATGAATGTATAGTTAAAGTTACTATGCGTAGATGATTAACAGAGAGTTGCAGCAACGTAAAAGAGGGGGTTTGTCTGGTGGGGTGTGGGGGGTGGCGGGACACAATGCAAATAGTCCGGGTGGCCATTTAATTACTTGTTCAGGAGTCTTATGGCTTGGGGGTTGAAGCTGTTCTTGGACCTAGACTTGGCGCTCCGGTACCGCTTGCCTTGCAGTAGCAGAGAGAACAGTCTATAACTTGGGTGGTTGGAGTCTTTGACAATTTTTAGTGCCTTCCTCTGACACCGCCTGATATAGACGTCCTGGATGGCAGGAAGCTTGGCCCCAGTGATGTACTGGGCCGTATGCACTACCCTCTGTAGAGCGTCACCTGAGTGGGTTGATTCACTGATGTGGTCATCCTGTCTGGGTTGGCGCCCACCCTTGGGTTCGTGCTGTGGGGGAGATCTTCGTGGTCTATACTCAGCCTTGTCTCAGGATGGTAAGTTGGTGGTTGAAGATATCCCTCTAGTGGTGTGGGGGCTGTGCTTTGGCAAAGTGGGTGGGGTTATTATATCCTTCCTGTTTGGCCCTGTCCGGGGGTGTCCTCAGATGGGGCCACAGTGTCTCCTGACCCCTCCTGTCTCAGCCTCCAGTATTTATGCTGCAGTAGTTTATGTGTCGGGGGGCTAGGGTCAGTTTGTTATATCTGGAGTACTTCTCCTGTCCTATTCGGTGTCCTGTGTGAATCTAAGTGTGCGTTCTAATTCTCTCCTTCTCTCTTTCTTTCTCTCTCTCGGAGGACCTGAGCCCTAGGACCATATCTCAGGACTACCTGACATGATGACTCCTTGTTGTCCCCAGTCCACTTGGCCGTGCTGCTGCTCCAGTTTCAGTAAACTTCTGACCCACTGGAATTGAGATACAGTGCATTTTTAGTGAAATAATCTGTCTGTAAACAATTGTTGGAAAAATTACTTGTGTCGTGCACAAAGTAGACATCCTAACCGACTTGCCAAAACTATAGGTTGTTAACAAGATATCTGTGTGCAACTCACAACCAAAGGGAGGGTCCGGGTGGGCGTCTGTCCATGGTGGAGGTTCCGGCTCGGGACGTGGACCCCACTCCATTAATGTCATAGTTCCTCCCCTTCGCGTCCTGGGATAATCCACCCTCGCCGCCGACCATGGCCTAATAGTCCTCACCCAGAACCCCACAGAACTGAGGAGCAGCTCGGGACAGAGGGGCAGCTCGGGACTGAGGGGCAGCTCGGGACTGAGGGGCAGCTCGGGACTGAGGCAGCTCGGGACTGAGGGGAAGCTCGGGACTGAGGGGCAGCTCGGGACTGAGAGGCAGCCCGGGACTGAGGGGAAGCCCAGTACTGAGAGGAAGCCCAGTACTGAGAGGAAGCCCAGTACTGAGATGAAGCTCAGGCAGGTAGTAGGCTCCGGTAGATCCTGGCTGGCTGGCGGATCTGGAAGATTCTGGTTGACTGGCAGATCTGGAAGAGACTGGTTGACTGGCAGATCTGGAAGAGACTGGTCGACTGGCAGATCTGGAAGAGACTGGTTGACTGGCAGATCTGGAAGATCATGGCTGACTGGCGGATCTAGCTGCTCTATGCAGACTGACAGCTCTGGCTGCTCCATGCAGACTAGCAACTCTGTCTGTTGCATGCAGATTGACAGCTCAGGTTGCTCCATGCAGACTGACAGCTCAGGATGCTCCATGCAGACTGACAGCTCTGGCTGCTCCATGCAGACTGACAGCTCCTTGCAGACTGACAGCTCCTTGCAGACTGGCAGCTCCTTGCAAACTGGCAGCTCCTTGCAGACTGGCAGCTCCTTGCAGACTGGCAGCTCCTTGCAGACTGGCAGCTCCTTACAGACTGACAGCTCTGGCTGCTTCATGCAGACTGACAGCTCCTTGCAGACTGGCAGCTCCTTGCAGACTGACAGCTCCTTGCAGACTGGCAGCTCCTTGCAGACTGGCAGCTCCTTGCAGACTGGCAGCTCCTTACAGACTGACAGCTCTGGCTGCTTCATGCAGACTGACATCTCTGGCTGCTTCATGCAGACTGACAGCTCTGGCTGCTTCATGCAGACTGGCATCTCAGGCTGCTTCATGCAGACTGACATCTCTGGCTGCTTCATGCAGACTGACAACTCTGGCTGCTTCATGCAGACTGACAGCTCTGGCTGCTTCATGCAGACAGGCAGCTCTGGCTGCTTCATGCAGACTGGCAGCTCAGGCTGCTCCGAACAGGCAGGAGGCTCCGGCAGCGCTGTAGAGGAGGAAGGCTCTAGAAGCGCTGAACAGGCGGGAGACTCCGGTAGCGCTGTAGAGGAGGAAGGCTCTGATAGCGCTGAACAGGCGGGAGGCTCCGGCAGCGCAGGAGAGGCGAGGCGCACTGTAGGCCTGATGCGTGGTTCTGGCTCTGGTGGTACCAGGCCGAGGACACGCACAGGAAGCCTGGTGCGGGGAGCTGCCACCGGAGGGCTGGTGTGTGGAGGTGGCACAGGATGGGCTAGACCGTGAAGGCGAACTGGAGAGCCTGAGAGCAGGACTGGCACAGGACGTGCAAGGCTAGGTAGGTACACAGGAGGCCTAGTGCGTGAGGCTGGCACATTTTTCACCAGCCGACTAACACGCACCTCAGGACGAGTATGGAGCGCTGACCCAGGTGCCATCAAATCCCCGACACGCTCCGTCGGACGAATCTTGTACCTAAAGCACCAAGCTAGCAACTCCCTCACTACTCTCCACTCCACCTTCCCCATTAACTCCTTCACAGTCTCTGCTTCGCTCACCTCTAACACCGGCTCTGGTTCTGGTCTCCTCCTTGGCTCCTCACGATTAACAATGAGAGTTCGCTCAGGTCTGTCTCCTGACTCAGCCACTCTCCCTCTGAGCCCCACCCCCCAATACATTTTTGGGGCTGACTCACGGGCTTTCCTCTGCGCCGTCGTGACATTCTCTCCAACTCCATTCTCCTATAGCCCTCTTCGCACTGCTCCAGCGAATCCCAGGCGGGCTCCGGCACTCTCTCTGGGTCCACCGCCCACCTGTCTATTTCATCCCACGTCGTATACTCCATGCTTCTGCTGTCCATAACGTCCTCCCTTCGCTGCTCCTGCTGTCGCTGCCTGTAACCACGCCACTCGGTCCATGTGTGGTGGGTGATTCTGTAACGGCGTTCGTTCGTCGAAAGAGAGTCGGACCAAAATGCAGCGTGGTGGTTACTCATGTTACTTTAATGAAGGATCGCGATACATGAAATAACTTATAAATAAACAAAAAAACAACAAACGGAACGTGAAACCTAATTACAGCCTGTCTGGTGAACAACTACACAGAGAGGAACAATCACCCACGAAATACACAGTGAAACCCAGGCTACCTAAATACGGTTCCCAATCAGAGACAACAAGAATCACCTGACTCTGATTGAGAACCGCCTCAGGCAGCCAAGCCTAAACTAGACACACCCCTAATCAACCACAATCCCAATGCCTACAAAACCCCCAATACGACAATACAATAACCCCATGTCACACCCTGGCCTGAACAAATAATTAAGGAAAACACAAAATACTATGACCAAGGCGTGACACTGTGTAATGGTTGAAAAACAAGTTTTAATGTCTCCAACCTAAATGTATGTGAACTTCCATATTAACCAACACAGAAATATGAGATACATATTTTAAATATGTATATTTGACATTTTAGTCATTTAGCAGATGCTCTTACCCAGAGCAACTTACATGCATTATAAGATAGGTGAGAAAAAAAACAAATATCACAGTCAAACATACAGTATAAGAAAATTCCATTCCAGTTAAACTATAAATAGCATTTTGCAAACATAAATACATATACATAGAACAAAAATATAAACGCAACATATAACGTGTTGGTCCCATGTTTCAAATTGAAATGAAAGATAAATGAAAGATAAATGATAAGATAAAGATAAAGATAAATGAAAGATAACACTACACTCCACAGATGTCTCAAGCTTTGAGGGATCGTGCATCCCTGTTAGTGAGCATTTCTCCTTTACCAAGAGAATCCATCCACCTGACAGGAGTGGCACATCAAGAAGGTGATTAAACAGCATAAGCATTACACAGATGTACCTTGTGCTGGGGACAATAAAAGGCCACTCTAAAACACAATACCACGGATGTCTCAAGTTTCGAGGGAGCATGAAGTTGACATGCTGACTGCAGGAATGTCCACCAGTGCTGTTGCCAGATAATTTAATGTTCATGTCTCTACAGTAAGCCGCCTCTGCAGAAACTGTCAGAAACAGTCTCAGGGAAAACTCATCTGCCTACTCTTTGTACTCACCACGGTCTTGACCTCGGGATCTTAGCTTGCTCCTGCCCATACCATAACCCCACTACAGTTCAGCATCGTAACCAACTTCAATTTCCACTGGCTGGAGAGGCTTTTCACGGATGAATCCTGGTTTCCTCTGTATACTGGGGAGATGGTTGATGTCAACGTTGTGAACAGAGAGCCCCATGGTGGGGGGGTTATAGTGTTTGCTGATATCAACGTTGTGAACAGAGTGCCCCGTGGTGGTGGGGTTATGGTATGGTGTTTGCTGATATCAACGTTGTGAACAGAGTGCCCCATGGTGGGGGGTTATAGTGTTTGCTGATATCAACGTTGTGAACAGAGTGCCCCGTGGTGGTGGGGGTTATAGTGTTTGCTGATATCAACGTTGTGAACAGAGTGCCCCGTGGTGGTGGGGGGTTATAGTGTTTGCTGATATCAACGTTGTGAACAGAGTGCCCCGTGGTGGTGGGGGGTTATAGTGTTTGCTGATATCAACGTTGTGAACAGAGTGCCCCGTGGTGGTGGGGGTTATAGTGTTTGCTGATATCAACGTTGTGAACAGAGTGCCCCGTGGTGGTGGGGGTTATAGTGTTTGCTGATATCAACGTTGTGAACAGAGAGCCCCGTGGTGGTGGGGGGTTATAGTGTTTGCTGATATCAACGTTGTGAACAGAGTGCCCCGTGGTGGTGGGGGGTTATAGTGTTTGCTGATATCAACGTTGTGAACAGAGTGCCCCGTGGTGGTGGGGGTTATAGTGTTTGCTGATATCAACGTTGTGAACAGAGAGCCCCGTGGTGGTGGGGGTTATAGTGTTTGCTGATATCAACGTTGTGAACAGAGTGCCCCGTGGTGGTGGGGGGTTATAGTGTTTGCTGATATCAACGTTGTGAACAGAGTGCCCCGTGGTGGTGGGGGGTTATAGTGTTTGCTGATATCAACGTTGTAAACAGAGTGCCCCGTGGTGGTGGGGGGTTATAGTGTTTGCTGATATCAACGTTGTGAACAGAGTGCCCGTGGTGGTGGGGGGTTATAGTGTTTGCTGATATCAACGTTGTGAACAGAGTGCCCGTGGTGGTGGGGGGTTATAGTGTTTGCTGATATCAACGTTGTGAACAGAGTGCCCCGTGGTGGTGGGGGGTTATAGTGTTTGCTGATATCAACGTTGTGAACAGAGTGCCCCATGGTGGTGGGGGGTTATAGTGTTTGCTGATATCAACGTTGTGAACAGAGTGCCCCGTGGTGGTGGGGGTTATAGTGTTTGCTGATATCAACGTTGTGAACAGAGTGCCCCATGGTGGTGGGGGGGTTATAGTGTTTGCTGATATCAACGTTGTGAACAGAGTGCCCCGTGGTGGGGGGTTATAGTGTTTGCTGATATCAACGTTGTGAACAGAGTGCCCCGTGGTGGTGGGGGGTTATAGTGTTTGCTGATATCAACGTTGTGAACAGAGTGCCCCATGGTGGGGGGGTTATAGTGTTTGCTGATATCAACGTTGTGAACAGAGTGCCCCGTGGTGGTGGGGGGTTATAGTGTTTGCTGATATCAACGTTGTGAACAGAGTGCCCCGTGGTGGTGGGGGGTTATAGTGTTTGCTGATATCAACGTTGTGAACAGAGTGCCCCGTGGTGGTGGGGGGTTATAGTGTTTGCTGATATCAACGTTGTGAACAGAGTGCCCCGTGGTGGTGGGGGGTTATAGTGTTTGCTGATATCAACGTTGTGAACAGAGTGCCCCGTGGTGGTGGGGGGTTATAGTGTTTGCTGATATCAACGTTGTGAACAGAGTGCCCCGTGGTGGTGGGGGGTTATAGTGTTTGCTGATATCAACGTTGTGAACAGAGTGCCCCATGGTGGGGGGTTATAGTGTTTGCTGATATCAACGTTGTGAACAGAGTGCCCCGTGGTGGTGGGGGGTTATAGTGTTTGCTGATATCAACGTTGTGAACAGAGTGCCCCGTGGTGGTGGGGGGTTATAGTGTTTGCTGATATCAACGTTGTGAACAGAGTGCCCCGTGGTGGTGGGGGGTTATAGTGTTTGCTGATATCAACGTTGTGAACAGAGTGCCCCGTGGTGGGTGGGGGGGTTATAGTGTTTGCTGATATCAACGTTGTGAACAGAGTGCCCCGTGGTGGTGGGGGGTTATAGTGTTTGCTGATATCAACGTTGTGAACAGAGTGCCCCGTGGTGGTGGGGGGTTATAGTGTTTGCTGATATCAACGTTGTGAACAGAGTGCCCCGTGGTGGTGGGGGTTATAGTGTTTGCTGATATCAACGTTGTGAACAGAGTGCCCCGTGGTGGTGGGGGGTTATAGTGTTTGCTGATATCAACGTTGTGAACAGAGTGCCCCATGGTGGTGGGGGTTATAGTGTTTGCTGATATCAACGTTGTGAACAGAGTGCCCCGTGGTGGTGGGGGGTTATAGTGTTTGCTGATATCAACGTTGTGAACAGAGTGCCCATGGTGGTGGGGGGTTATAGTATATCAACGTGTTTGCTGGTGGGGGTTATAGTGTTTTGCTGATATCAACGTTGTGAACAGAGTGCCCCATGGTGGTGGGGGTTATAGTGTTTGCTGATATCAACGTTGTGAACAGAGTGCCCCGTGGTGGTGGGGGTTATAGTGTTTGCTGATATCAACGTTGTGAACAGAGTGCCCCATGGTGGTGGGGGGTTATAGTGTTTGCTGATATCAACGTTGTGAACAGAGTGCCCCATGGTGGTGGGGGGTTATAGTGTTTGCTGATATCAACGTTGTGAGTGCCCCATGGGTGGGGGGTTATAGTGTTTGCTGATATCAACGTTGTGAACAGAGTGCCCCGTGGTGGTGGGGGGTTATAGTGTTTGCTGATATCAACGTTGTGAACAGAGTGCCCCATGGTGGGGGGGTTATAGTGTTTGCTGATATCAACGTTGTGAACAGAGTGCCCCATGGTGGGGGGGTGTTTGCTGATATCAACGTTGTGAACAGAGTGCCCCATGGTGGGGGTTATAGTGTTTGCTGATATCAACGTTGTGAACAGAGTGCCCCATGGTGGTGGGGGGTTATAGTGTTTGCTGATATCAACGTTGTGAACAGAGTGCCCCATGGTGGGGGGGTTATAGTGTTTGCTGATATCAACGTTGTGAACAGAGTGCCCCGTGGTGGTGGGGGGTTATAGTGTTTGCTGATATCAACGTTGTGAACAGAGTGCCCCATGGTGGTGGGGGGTTATAGTGTTTGCTGATATCAACGTTGTGAACAGAGTGCCCCGTGGTGGTGGGGGGTTATAGTGTTTGCTGATATCAACGTTGTGAACAGAGTGCCCCGTGGTGGTGGGGGGTTATAGTGTTTGCTGATATCAACGTTGTGAACAGAGTGCCCCATGGTGGTGGGGGTTATAGTGTTTGCTGATATCAACGTTGTGAACAGAGTGCCCCGTGGTGGTGGGGGGTTATAGTGTTTGCTGATATCAACGTTGTGAACAGAGTGCCCCGTGGTGGTGGGGGGTTATAGTGTTTGCTGATATCAACGTTGTGAACAGAGTGCCCCATGGTGGGGGGGGTTATAGTGTTTGCTGATATCAACGTTGTGAACAGAGTGCCCCATGGTGGGGGGTTATAGTGTTTGCTGATATCAACGTTGTGAACAGAGTGCCCCATGGTGGGGGGGGTTATAGTGTTTGCTGATATCAACGTTGTGAACAGAGTGCCCGTGGTGGTGGGGGTTATAGTGTTTGCTGATATCAACGTTGTGAACAGAGTGCCCGTGGTGGTGGGGGGTTATAGTGTTTGCTGATATCAACGTTGTAAACAGAGTGCCCCATGGTGGGGGTTATAGTGTTTGCTGATATCAACGTTGTGAACAGAGTGCCCCGTGGTGGTGGGGGGTTATAGTGTTTGCTGATGTCAACGTTGTGAACAGAGTGCCCCGTGGTGGTGGGGGTTATAGTGTTTGCTGATATCAACGTTGTGAACAGAGTGCCCCATGGTGGGGGGTTATAGTGTTTGCTGATATCAACGTTGTGAACAGAGTGCCCCGTGGTGGGGGGTTATAGTGTTTGCTGATATCAACGTTGTGAACAGAGTGCCCCGTGGTGGTGGGGGTTATAGTGTTTGCTGATATCAACGTTGTGAACAGAGTGCCCCATGGTGGGGGGGTTATAGTGTTTGCTGATATCAACGTTGTGAACAGAGTGCCCCGTGGTGGTGGGGGGTTATAGTGTTTGCTGATATCAACGTTGTGAACAGAGTGCCCCATGGTGGTGGGGGGTTATAGTGTTTGCTGATATCAACGTTGTGAACAGAGTGCCCCGTGGTGGTGGGGGGTTATAGTGTTTGCTGATATCAACGTTGTGAACAGAGTGCCCCGTGGTGGTGGGGGTTATAGTGTTTGCTGATATCAACGTTGTGAACAGAGTGCCCCGTGGTGGTGGGGGGTTATAGTGTTTGCTGATATCAACGTTGTGAAGAGAGTGCCTCGTGGTGGTGGGGGGTTATAGTGTTTGCTGATATCAACGTTGTGAACAGAGTGCCCCGTGGTGGTGGGGGGTTATAGTGTTTGCTGATATCAACGTTGTGAACAGAGTGCCCGTGGTGGTGGGGGGGTTATAGTGTTTGCTGATATCAACGTTGTGAACAGAGTGCCCCGTGGTGGGGGGGTTATAGTGTTTGCTGATGTCAACGTTGTGAACAGAGTGCCCCGTGGTGGTGGGGGGTTATAGTGTTTGCTGATATCAACGTTGTGAAGAGAGTGCCCCATGGTGGGGGGTTATAGTGTTTGCTGATATCAACGTTGTGAACAGAGTGCCCCGTGGTGGTGGGGGGGTTATAGTGTTTGCTGATATCAACGTTGTGAACAGAGTGCCCGTGGTGGGGGGTTATAGTGTTTGCTGATATCAACGTTGTGAACAGAGTGCCCCGTGGTGGTGGGGGTTATAGTGTTTGCTGATATCAACGTTGTGAACAGAGTGCCCCGTGGTGGTGGGGGGTTATAGTGTTTGCTGATATCAACGTTGTGAACAGAGAGCCCCGTGGTGGTGGGGGGTTATAGTGTTTGCTGATATCAACGTTGTGAACAGAGTGCCCCATGGTGGGGGGGTTATAGTGTTTGCTGATATCAACGTTGTGAACAGAGTGCCCCATGGTGGGGGGTTATAGTGTTTGCTGATATCAACGTTGTGAACAGAGTGCCCCGTGGTGGTGGGGGGTTATAGTGTTTGCTGATATCAACGTTGTGAACAGAGTGCCCCGTGGTGGTGGGGGGTTATAGTGTTTGCTGATATCAACGTTGTGAACAGAGTGCCCCGTGGTGGTGGGGGGTTATAGTGTTTGCTGATATCAACGTTGTGAACAGAGTGCCCCATGGTGGGGGGTTATAGTGTTTGCTGATATCAACGTTGTGAACAGAGTGCCCCGTGGTGGTGGGGGTTATAGTGTTTGCTGATATCAACGTTGTGAACAGAGTGCCCCATGGTGGGGGGTTATAGTGTTTGCTGATATCAACGTTGTGAACAGAGTGCCCCATGGTGGGGGGGGTTATAGTGTTTGCTGATATCAACGTTGTGAACAGAGTGCCCCGTGGTGGTGGGGGGGTTATAGTGTTTGCTGATATCAACGTTGTGAACAGAGTGCCTCATGGTGGTGGGGGGTTATAGTGTTTGCTGATATCAACGTTGTGAACAGAGTGCCCCGTGGTGGTGGGGGGTTATAGTGTTTGCTGATATCAACGTTGTGAACAGAGTGCCCCGTGGTGGGGGGTTATAGTGTTTGCTGATATCAACGTTGTGAACAGAGTGCCCCGTGGTGGGGGGGGTTATAGTGTTTGCTGATATCAACGTTGTGAACAGAGTGCCCCGTGGTGGTGGGGGGTTATAGTGTTTGCTGATATCAACGTTGTGAACAGAGTGCCCGTGGTGGTGGGGGGTTATAGTGTTTGCTGATATCAACGTTGTGAACAGAGTGCCCCGTGGTGGTGGGGGGTTATAGTGTTTGCTGATATCAACGTTGTGAACAGAGTGCCCCGTGGTGGTGGGGGGTTATAGTGTTTGCTGATATCAACGTTGTGAACAGAGTGCCCCATGGTGGGGGGTTATAGTGTTTGCTGATATCAACGTTGTGAACAGAGTGCCCCATGGTGGGGGGGGGTATAGTGTTTGCTGATATCAACGTTGTGAACAGAGTGCCCCATGGTGGGGGGTTATAGTGTTTGCTGATATCAACGTTGTGAACAGAGTGCCCCGTGGTGGTGGGGGTTATAGTGTTTGCTGATATCAACGTTGTGAACAGAGTGCCCCGTGGTGGTGGGGGGTTATAGTGTTTGCTGATATCAACGTTGTAAACAGAGTGCCCCATGGTGGGGGGTTATAGTGTTTGCTGATATCAACGTTGTGAACAGAGTGCCCCGTGGTGGTGGGGGGTTATAGTGTTTGCTGATGTCAACGTTGTGAACAGAGTGCCCCGTGGTGGTGGGGGGTTATAGTGTTTGCTGATATCAACGTTGTGAACAGAGTGCCCCGTGGTGGTGGGGGTTATAGTGTTTGCTGATATCAACGTTGTGAACAGAGTGCCCCATGGTGGGGGGTTATAGTGTTTGCTGATATCAACGTTGTGAACAGAGTGCCCGTGGTGGTGGGGGTTATAGTGTTTGCTGATATCAACGTTGTGAACAGAGTGCCCCGTGGTGGTGGGGGTTATAGTGTTTGCTGATATCAACGTTGTGAACAGAGTGCCCCGTGGTGGTGGGGGGTTATAGTGTTTGCTGATATCAACGTTGTGAACAGAGTGCCCCGTGGTGGTGGGGGGTTTGCTGATATCAACGTTGTGAACAGAGTGCCCCGTGGTGGTGGGGGTTATAGTGTTTGCTGATATCAACGTTGTGAACAGAGTGCCCCGTGGTGGTGGGGGGTTATAGTGTTTGCTGATATCAACGTTGTGAACAGAGTGCCCCATGGTGGTGGGGGTTATAGTGTTTGCTGATATCAACGTTGTGAACAGAGTGCCCATGGTGGGGGGTTATAGTGTTTGCTGATGTCAACATTGTGAACAGAGTGCCCCATGGTGGTGGGGGGTTATAGTGTTTGCTGATATCAACGTTGTGAACAGAGTGCCCCATGGTGGGGGGTTATAGTGTTTGCTGATATCAACGTTGTGAACAGAGTGCCCCGTGGTGGTGGGGGGTTATAGTGTTTGCTGATATCAACGTTGTGAACAGAGTGCCCCATGGTGGGGGGTTATAGTGTTTACTGATATCAACGTTGTGAACAGAGTGCCCCATGGTGGTGGGGGGTTATAGTGTTTGCTGATATCAACGTTGTGAACAGAGTGCCCCATGGTGGAGGGGGTTATAGTGTTTGCTGATATCAACGTTGTGAACAGAGTGCCCCATGGTGGGGGGTTATAGTGTTTGCTGATATCAACGTTGTGAACAGAGAGCCCCGTGGTGGTGGGGGGTTATAGTGTTTGCTGATATCAACGTTGTGAACAGAGTGCCCCGTGGTGGGGGGTTATAGTGTTTGCTGATATCAGAGTGAACAGAGTGCCCCATGGTGGAGGGGGTTATAGTGTTTGCTGATATCAACGTTGTGAACAGAGTGCCCCATGGTGGGGGGGTTATAGTGTTTGCTGATATCAACGTTGTGAACAGAGAGCCCAGGGGGTTATAGTGTTTGCCAACGTGGTGGTGGTGGGGGGTATAGTGTTTGCTGATATCAACGTTGTGAACAGAGTGCCCCGTGGTGGTGGGGGGTTATAGTGTTTGCTGATATCAACGTTGTGAACAGAGTGCCCCGTGGTGGTGGGGGGTTATAGTGTTTGCTGATATCAACGTTGTGAACAGAGTGCCCCGTGGTGGTGGGGGTTATAGTGTTTGCTGATATCAACGTTGTGAACAGAGTGCCCCGTGGTGGTGGGGGGTTATAGTGTTTGCTGATATCAACGTTGTGAACAGAGTGCCCCGTGGTGGTGGGGGGTTATAGTGTTTGCTGATATCAACGTTGTGAACAGAGTGCCCCGTGGTGGTGGGGGGTTATAGTGTTTGCTGATATCAACGTTGTGAACAGAGTGCCCCGTGGTGGTGGGGGGTTATAGTGTTTGCTGATATCAACGTTGTGAACAGAGTGCCCCATGGTGGGGGGTTATAGTGTTTGCTGATATCAACGTTGTGAACAGAGTGCCCCGTGGTGGTGGGGGGTTATAGTGTTTGCTGATATCAACGTTGTGAACAGAGTGCCCCGTGGTGGTGGGGGGTTAGTGTTTGCTGATATCAACGCAGAGTGCCCGTGGTGGTGGGGGGTTATAGTGTTTGCTGATATCAACGTTGTGAACAGAGTGCCCCGTGGTGGTGGGGGGTTATAGTGTTTGCTGATATCAACGTTGTGAACAGAGTGCCCCGTGGTGGTGGGGGGTTATAGTGTTTGCTGATATCAACGTTGTGAACAGAGTGCCCGTGGTGGTGGGGGTTATAGTGTTTGCTGATATCAACGTTGTGAACAGAGTGCCCCGTGGTGGTGGGGGGTTATAGTGTTTGCTGATATCAACGTTGTGAACAGAGTGCCCCGTGGTGGTGGGGGGTTATAGTGTTTGCTGATATCAACGTTGTGAACAGAGTGCCCCATGGTGGTGGGGATATCAACGTTATAGTGTTTGCTGATATCAACGTTGTGAACAGAGTGCCCCGTGGTGGTGGGGGTTATAGTGTTTGCTGATATCAACGTTGTGAACAGAGTGCCCCGTGGTGGTGGGGGGTTATAGTGTTTGCTGATATCAACGTTGTGAACAGAGTGCCCCATGGTGGTGGGGGGTTATAGTGTTTGCTGATATCAACGTTGTGAACAGAGTGCCCCATGGTGGTGGGGGGTTATAGTGTTTGCTGATATCAACGTTGTGAACAGAGTGCCCCGTGGTGGTGGGGGGTTATAGTGTTTGCTGATATCAACGTTGTGAACAGAGTGCCCCGTGGTGGTGGGGGTTATAGTGTTTGCTGATATCAACGTTGTGAACAGAGTGCCCCGTGGTGGTGGGGGGTTATAGTGTTTGCTGATATCAACGTTGTGAACAGAGTGCCCCGTGGTGGGGGGGTTATAGTGTTTGATGATATCAACGTTGTGAACAGAGTGCCCCGTGGTGGTGGGGGTTATAGTGTTTGCTGATATCAACGTTGTGAACGTTGTGGTGGGGGTTATAGTGTTTGATGATATCAACGTTGTGAACAGAGTGCCCCATGGTGGTGGGGGGTTATAGTGTTTGCTGATATCAACGTTGTGAACAGAGTGCCCGTGGTGGTGGGGGGTTATAGTGTTTGCTGATATCAACGTTGTGAACAGAGTGCCCCGTGGTGGTGGGGGTTATAGTGTTTGCTGATATCAACGTTGTGAACAGAGTGCCCCGTGGTGGTGGGGGGTTATAGTGTTTGCTGATATCAACGTTGTGAACAGAGTGCCCGTGGTGGGGGGTTATAGTGTTTGCTGTATCAGGTGGTGGTGGGGGGGTTATAGTGTTTGCTGATATCAACGTTGTGAACAGAGTGCCCGTGGTGGTGGGGGTTATAGTGTTTGCTGATATCAACGTTGTGAACAGAGTGCCCCGTGGTGGTGGGGGGTTATAGTGTTTGCTGATATCAACGTTGTGAACAGAGAGCCCCATGGTGGGGGGGTTATAGTGTTTGCTGATATCAACGTTGTGAACAGAGTGCCCCGTGGTGGTGGGGTTATGGTATGGTGTTTGCTGATATCAACGTTGTGAACAGAGTGCCCCGTGGTGGTGGTGGGGTTATGGTTTGGGCAGGCGTCAACGAACACAATTGAATTTTATTGATGCCAATTTTAATGCACAGAGATACTGTGACAAGATCCTGAGGCCCATTGTCATGCCATTTATCCATTAATCTTCTTATGTTTCAGCATTATAATGCCTGAGGCCCATTGTCATGCCATTTATCCATTAATCTTCTTATGTTTCAGCATTATAATGCCTGAGGCCCATTGTCATGCCATTTATCCATTAATCTTCTTATGTTTCAGCATTATAATGCATGGCCCCATGTTTCAGCATTATAATGCCTGAGGCCCATTGTCATGCCATTTATCCATTAATCTTCTTATGTTTCAGCATTATAATGCCTGAGGCCCATTGTCATGCCATTTATCCATTAATCTTCTCATGTTTCAGCATTATAATGCCTGAGGCCCATTGTCATGCCATTTATCCATTAATCTTCTTATGTTTCAGCATTATAATGCCTGAGGCCCATTGTCATGCCATTTATCCATTAATCTTCTTATGTTTCAGCATTATAATGCATGGTCCCCTGTGTCAGCATAATAATGCCTGAGGCCCATTGTCATGCCATTTATCCATTAATCTTCTTATGTTTCAGCATTATAATGCCTGAGGCCCCATGTTTCAGCATTATAATGCCTGAGGCCCATTGTCATGCCATTTATCCATTAATCTTCTTATGTTTCAGCATTATAATGCCTGAGGCCCATTGTCATGCCATTTATCCATTAATCTTCTCATGTTTCAGCATTATAATGCCTGAGGCCCATTGTCATGCCATTTATCCATTAATCTTCTTATGTTTCAGCATTATAATGCATGGCCCCATGTTTCAGCATTATAATGCCTGAGGCCCATTGTCATGCCATTTATCCATTAATCTTCTTATGTTTCAGCATTATAATGCCTGAGGCCCATTGTCATGCCATTTATCCATTAATCTTCTCATGTTTCAGCATTATAATGCCTGAGGCCCATTGTCATGCCATTTATCCATTAATCTTCTTATGTTTCAGCATTATAATGCCTGAGGCCCATTGTCATGCCATTTATCCATTAATCTTCTTATGTTTCAGCATTATAATGCACGGCCCCATGTCATGCCATTTATCCATTAATCTTCTTATGTTTCAGCATGATAATGCACGGCCCCATGTTGCAAGGATCGTACACAATTCCTGGAAGCTGAAAATGTCCCATTTCTTCCATGTCCAGACATGTCATCCGTTCAGCATGTTTGGGATGCCCTGGATCGATGTGTACGC
Organism: Oncorhynchus keta; assembly: GCF_023373465.1. Lineage (NCBI taxonomy): Eukaryota > Metazoa > Chordata > Actinopteri > Salmoniformes > Salmonidae > Oncorhynchus > Oncorhynchus keta. The sequence continues at coordinate 1,899,156 of NW_026290954.1, read as the reverse complement.
CAGTGTGTTCCAGTTCCCCCCAATATTCAGCTTCGGACAGCTATTGAAGAGGAGTGGGAGAACATTCCACAGGCCCCAATCAACAGCCTGGTTAACTATATATGAAGGAGATGTGTTGAGCTGCATGAGGTAAATGGTGTTCCCACCAGATAATATATAATAATAATAATAATAATAATATATGCCATTTAGCATAAGCTTTTATCCAAAGCGACTTACAGTCATGTGTGCATACATTCTACGTATGGGTGGTCCCGGGGATCGAACCCACTACCCTGGCGTTACAAGCGCCATGCTCTACCAACTGAGCTACAGAAGGACCATACTGACTGGTTTGCTGATCCACGCCCCTACCTTTTGTTAAGGTGACCAACAGATGCAGATCGGTATTCCCAGTCATGTGAAATCCATAGATCAGGGCCTAATTTATTTATTTAAATTGACTGATTTCCTAATATGAACTGTAACATCTTTGAAATAGTTGCATGTTGCATTTATATTTTTTGTTCAGTATTCATCTAAAACATTCAGATAGAAATATTTAATTCAGAACAAACATGCCACTCTGCCATGTAGGTCAAGGAATCATGTCTGCTTTATTCATGTCATTTCTACCTGCAACGTTCAACAACGTTCGGCAAATGAACGCGGTCGTGATCTTGATGGCGGCAGTAGCTCCTCATGTGGATGGATACCGCCCCCTAGTGGAGAAGTTCTGGTATTACAATAAATGGCCATGACACATACGGAGAATATTATAGATGGAACTCCAGTCTTGTTTTCACCTCATTTAAACACATGATTTACAAAAGGCACATCTCAATAGGTGGTCCAGGTACGACATAGACAATGGAGGTGGGGGGCTTCCCTCTTTAACTCTTTAAATATTGGTCCTCGAGCGGTGGGAGTCCGATGACATCAGAGAGCACCATCAGACCAACTCCTTGAATGTCCTACTCAAATCAAATCAAATCCAAGTTTATTTGTCACGTGCGCTGAATACAACAGGTGCTTACAGTGAAATGCTTAATTACAGGCTCTAACCAGGTGAACAATAGGTAAGTAAAGAAATAAAACAACAGTAAAAAGACAGGCTATATACAGTAGAGAGGCTATATACAGTAGAGAGGCTATATACAGTAGAGAGGCTCTATACAGTAGAGGCTACATACAGTAGAGAGGCTATATACAGTAGAGAGGCTCTATACAGTAGAGAGGCTATATACAGTAGAGAGGCTATATACAGTAGAGAGGCTATATACAGTAGAGAGGCTATATATAGTAGGCAGGCTATATACAGTAGAGAGGCTACATACAGTAGAGAGGCTATATTCAGTAGAGAGGCTATATACAGTAGAGAGGCTACATACAGTAGAGAGGCTATATACAGTAGAGAGGCTATATACAGTAGAGAGGCTATATATAGTAGGCAGGCTATATACAGTAGACAGGCTATATACAGTAGAGAGGCTATATACAGTAGAGAGGCTATATATAGTAGGCAGGCTATATACAGTAGAGAGGCTACATACAGTAGAGAGGCTATATTCAGTAGAGAGGCTATATACAGTAGAGAGGCTATATACAGTAGAGAGGCTATATACAGTAGAGAGGCTATATAAAGTAGCGAGGCTATATACAGTAGAGAGGCTATATACAGTAGAGAGGCTATATACAGTAGAGAGGCTATATAAAGTAGCGAGGCTATATACAGTAGAGAGGCTATATACAGTAGAGAGGCTATATACAGTAGAGAGGCTACATAAACTAGTGAGGCTATATACAGGCACCGGTTAGTCGGGCTGATTGAGGTAGTATGTACATTTAGATATGGTTAAAGTGACTATGCTTATATGATAAACAGAGAGTAGCAGCAGCATAAAAGAGGGGTTGGGGGGGCACACAATGCAGATAGTCCGGGTAGCCATTTGATGAGCTGTTCAGGAGTCTTATGGCTTGGGGGTAAAAGCTGTTGAGAAGCCTTTTGGTCCTAGACTTGGCACTCTGGTACCGCTTGACATGCGGTAGTAGAGAGAACAGTCTATGACTGGGGTGGCTGGGGTCTTTGACAGTTGTTAGGGCCTTCCTCTGACACCGCCTGGTGTAGAGGTCCTGGATGGCAGGCAGCTTTGCCCCAGTGGTGTACTGGGCCGTACGCACTACCCTCTGTAGTGCCTTGCGTCGGAGGCCGATCAGTTGCCATACCAGGGAGAGATGCAACCAGTCAGGATGCTCTCGATGTTGCAGCTGTAGAACTTTTTGAGGATCTGAGGACCCATGCCAAATCTTTTTAGTTTCCTGAGGGGGAATAGGCTTTGTCGTGCCCTCTTCACGACTGTCTTGTTTGTTGGTGATGTGGACACCAAGGAACTTGAAGCTCTCAACCTGCTCCACTACAGCTCCGTCGATGAGAATGGGGACATGCTCGGTGCTCCTTTTCCTGTAGTCCACAATCATCTCCTTAGTCTTGGCTACGTTGAGAAATAGGTTGTTATTCTTGCAACCCCTGACCAGGTCTCTGACCTCCTCCCTATAGGCTGTCTCATCGTTGTCTGTGATCAGGCCTACCACCGTTGTGTCGTCTACAACCTTAATGATGGTGTTGGAGTCGTATGTGGCCATGCAGTCGTGGGTGAACAGGGAGTACAGGAGGGGACCGAGCACGCACCCCTGGGGAGCTCCAGATGTGTTGCTACCTTCCCTCACCACCTTCAAGTATACAGTTTTGTCCCCCCAAAATGTTATCAATTTTCCTCAAAACACATTTTTAGATTTTAGTGTTTACATTACTGTATTTATACTTGAGATATCACTTTTCAAAAGTAAAAGTTCAGAAATCACTGGAGGATGTTTTTAATACTGAACATTATGTCAACTTTCCCACAAATTACAATCACATGAAAACAATATTAAGCTACATAAATACACAAATAAATAAATTAAATATCAAAAGTCTCAAAATACTACGTACAAAAGTTGTCTCGAGCAAAACACAGTAGCATATAACTTAACCAACTTAAACAATAACTTAAAGGTAACTTAATATACTGTTGACACAAGAACATATTAAGGTCTTCCGATTTACCAAAAAATATAACATGTTTTTGTAGATTTCTTCTTTAAGCTACATAGCATTTCTTCATCTCTGCTCTCCTTCCCTTTCCACATTCCCTTCAGCATAGTGGTTGAGATAAAGATTCATTTTATTTTCACATGTGGCAAATGAGTGAAGTGGTACCACACAACCCTTTTTATCAGACTGAGGGGTTGTGGGCAACGCAACCACAATGTACACACTGTAAAAACACACACACTCCTTTATATACAATCTCTAAATATATAACAATGGACACTGACACACACACACCTGGTTTGACTGATTTAGCTGCAATGTGTACCAACCCCAGAAGCTAAAACGAGTACCAGCGGCCATTACATTACATTCACCTGTAATCCCTTGGTAGATCTATTTCTATGGTTCTTACCATGCCAACAAGATGAATCCCACACATAGCACCATGTCTATCTGAGACCTTGTCCATGACCAGCAGGAAGTTATAGCTCCAGGAGTGCAGACTGTCTGAGATGTAGACTACTCCTCAGCTGCTAGGGTTGGTTACCGCTCTCAAAGAACATGAAATCCTGAAAGAAAACATGCAATCGCCATCAAAAACAGCTACATATACCATTAGAATAGAATAAAGAATAGCACAGCATAGCCAACCACAGCATAGCATAGCCAACCACAGCATAGCATAGCCAACCACAGCATAGCTTAGCATAGCATAGCAAACCACAGCATAGCATAGCAAACCACAGCATAGCAAAGCAAATCACAGCATATTTTAGCATAGCATAGCAAACCAGAGCATAGCTCATAGCATATAGGGAAACCTAGTCAGTTGTACAATTGAATGCATTCAACTGAAATGTGTCTTCCCCATTTAACCCAACCACTCTGAACCAGAGAGGTGCGGAGGTCTGCCTTAATCGACATCCACGTCAACATAGAAAACCACAGTATAGCTTAGCATAGCATAGCACATCATAGCATGAAGTAAAATACTAGACTTACGACGAGGAAACAAGCTCCTATCATCACAGCCTTCATCTTCACGTCAAGATCCATGGGGAACTGGATCCCAAAGTTATCAGCGTCCGTGAACGCCTCACGGAGTAGACCGGTCCACTGTTTACTGATCTTCCCTATCTTATCCACTTCATCCATGGTCACGATCTGGAGAGGAGGCAACAGTCACTTTACACACAGAGAGATTTACATTTACATTACATTTAAGTAATTTAGCAGATGCTCTTATCCAGAGCGACTTACAAATTGGTGCATACACCTTATGACATCCAGTGGAACAGCCACTTGCATCTAAATCTTTTTTTGGGGGGTGAGAAGGATTACTTACCCTTACTTGAAGCTGAATCACCCCCCCACGTACTCGGCGTGATCAAATAACATGCTATCTTCCGGGAGATGGAAAGTGATGAAATGGAGAACTTGTTAAACTTGTTTGGCTAGATTCCATTTTATCGTAGCATATTTGCTTTACTAGTCTGCCTGCTGTCCAATCACAATCTTCTACATAATATCAACGTAGTTTTTTTTCTGAGATCATCTTTAGTTTCTCCTGAAATAAATTCAAACTTTGAAGGAATTTGAATGGCAATATTATGCTTTTGGCTATAAAATCTTCTCCATCACAGTAAAGTTCAATGTCTTTGAGCCAAACATCCTTCAGAGCCTAAAGAACCAGCATGGCAAGAAAGGCAACATGGTAACTCTGTCCCACAAAAACATTTAACATTTATTATTCTGTTTGCATAGATTTCATCATGTTCAGTGTGTGTGTGTGTGTGTGTGTGTGTGTGTGTGTGTGTGTGTGTGTGTGTGTGTGTGTGTGTGTGTGTGTGTGTGTGTGACACACCTCAAAGTCAACGTCAGGCAAGCAACTCCAGCCACAGAAGGGTCCGTGCAGCCTCAGCACAGCCTCTCTGTGTTCATTCTCTATGATGAACTTGGGGGAGATGGGGTGCCACTGCTGGACCACGTAGCCTACCGTGTTCCCTGGGGGGGCCTGCACCTCCAGCTGAGACAGGGGCGGTGGGGGTAATATAACAGAGAGGGGTGGTGGTGTAATGTAATAGAGAGGGGTGGTGGGGGTAATATAATAGAGAGGGGTGGGGGTAATATAATAGAGAGGGGTGGTGGGGGTAATATAACAGAGAGGGTGGTGGTGTAATGTAATAGAGAGGGGTGGTGGGGTAATATAATAGAGAGGGGTGGGGGTAATATAATAGAGAGGGTGGTGGGGGTAATAGAATAGAGAGGGGTGGTGGGGTAATATAATAGAGAGGGGTGGTGGGGTAATATAATAGAGAGGGGTGGGGGGTAATATAATAGAGAGGGGTGGGGGCAATATTATAGAGAGGGGTGGTGGGGGGTAATAGAATAGAGAGGGGTGGTGGGGTAATATAACAGAGAGGGGTGGTGGTGTAATGTAACAGAGAGGGGTGGTGGGGGGAATATAATAGAGAGGGGTGGGGGTAATATAATAGAGAGGGGTGGGGTAATAGAATAGAGAGGGGTGGTGGGGTAATATAATAGAGAGGGGTGGTGGGTAATATAATAGAGAGGGGTGGTGGGGTAATATAACAGAGAGGGTGAGGGGGCAATATAATAGAGAGGGGTGGGGGTAATATAATAGAGAGGGGTGGTGGGGGTAATATAACAGAGAGGGGTGGTGGTGTAATGTAATAGAGAGGGGTGGTGGGGGTAATATAATAGAGAGGGGTGGGGGTAATATAATAGAGAGGGGTGGTGGGGGTAATAGAATAGAGAGGGGTGGTGGGGTAATATAATAGAGAGGGGTGGTGGGGTAATATAATAGAGAGGGGTGGTGGGGTAATATAACAGAGAGGGGTGGTGGTGTAATGTAATAGAGAGGGGGTGGTGGGATAATATAATAGAGAGGGGTGGTGGGGGTAATATAATAGAGAGGGGTGGGGGTAATATAACAGAGAGGGGTGGTGGGGTAATATAATAGAGAGGGGTGGGGGTAACATAATAGAGAGGGGTGGTGGGGGTAATAGAATAGAGAGGGGTGGTGGGGTAATATAATAGAGAGGGGTGGTGGGGTAATATAATAGAGAGGGGTGGTGGGGTAATATAATAGAGAGGGGTGGGGGGTAATATAATAGAGAGGGGTGGGGGGTAATATAATAGAGAGGGGTGGTGGGGGTAATATAACAGAGAGGGGTGGTGGTGTAATGTAATAGAGAGGGGTGGTGGGGGTAATATAATAGAGAGGGGGGGGGGGTAATATAATAGAGAGGGGTGGTGGGGTAATAGAATAGAGAGGGGTGGTGGGGTAATATAATAGAGAGGGGTGGTGGGGTAATATAATAGAGAGGGGTGGTGGGGGTAATATAACAGAGAGGGGTGGTGGTGTAATGTAATAGAGAGGGGTGGTGGGGGTAATATAATAGAGAGGGGTGGGGGGTAATATAATAGAGAGGGGTGGTGGGGGTAATATAACAGAGAGGGGTGGTGGTGTAATGTAATAGAGAGGGGTGGTGGGGTAATATAACAGAGAGGGGTGGGGGGTAATATAATAGAGAGGGTGGTGGGGTAATAGAACAGAGAGGGGTGGTGGGGTAATATAATAGAGAGGGGTGGGGGGGGTAATATAATAGAGAGGGGTGGGGGGTAATATTATAGAGAGGGGTGGTGGGGGTAATAGAATAGAGAGGGGTGGTGGGGTAATATAACAGAGAGGGGTGGTGGTGTAATGTAATAGAGAGGGGTGGTGGGGGTAATATAATAGAGAGGGGTGGGGGGTAATAGAATAGAGAGGGGTGGTGGGGTAATATAATATAGAGGGGTGGTGGGGTAATATAATAGAGAGGGGTGGTGGGGTAATATAATAGAGAGGTGTGGGGGGGTAATATAATAGAGAGTGGTGGGGGGTAATATAATGAGAGGGGTGGTGGGGGTAATAGAATAGAGAGGGGTGGTGGGGTAATATAACAGAGAGGGGTGGGGGGGTAATATAACAGAGAGGGGTGGTGGGGTAATATAATAGAGAGGGGTGGGGGGGTAATATAATAGACAGGGGTGGTTGGGTAATATAATAGAGAGGGGGGGTTGGGTAATATAATAGAGAGGGGGGTAATATAATAGAGAGGGTGTCTATAATATAATAGACAGGGGTGGTTGGGTAATCTAATAGAGAGGGGTGGTGGGGTAATATAATAGAGAGGGTGGTTTGGTAATATAATAGAGAGGGGTGGTGGGGTAATAGAATAGAGAGGGGTGGTGGGGTAATATAATAGAGAGGGGTGGTGGGGGTAATATAATAGAGAGGGGGGGTGGGGTAATATAATAGAGAGGGGTGGGGGGGGGGTAATATAACAGAGAGGGGTGGTGGGGCTTATAATAGAGAGGGGTGGGGGTAATATAATAGAGAGGGGTGGTGGTGGGGTAATATAATAGAGAGGGGTGGTGGGGGTAATATAATAGAGAGGGGTGGGGGTAATATAATAGAGAGGGGTGGTGGTGGGGTAATATAATAGAGAGGGGTGGTGGTGGGGTAATATAATAGAGAGGGGTGGTGGGGTAATATAATAGAGAGGGGGGGGGGTAATATAACAGAGAGGTGGGGGGTAATATAACAGAGAGGGGTGGTGGTGGGGGTAATATAACAGAGAGGGGTGGTGGGGTAATATAATAGAGAGGGGTGGGGGTAATATAATAGAGAGGGGTGGTGGTGGGGTAACATAATAGAGAGGGGTGGTGGGGTAATATAATAGAGAGGGGTGGGGGCAATATAATAGAGAGGGGTGGTGGTGGGGTAATATAATAGAGAGGGGTGGTGGGGTAATATAATAGAGAGGGGTGGGGGTAATATAATAGAGCGGGGTGGTGGGGTAATATAATAGAGAGGGGTGGTGGTGGGGTAATATAATCCAGAGGGGTGGTGGTGGGGCAAAACAACAGAGAGGGGTGGTGGGGTAATATAACAGAGAGGGGTGGGGGGTAATATAATAGAGAGGGGTGGTGGGGTAATATAATAGAGAGGGGTGGTGGGGGCAATATAATAGAGAGGGGTGGTGGATAATATAATAGAGAGGGGTGGTGGGGCAAAATAATAGAGAGGGGTGGTGGGGTAATATAATAGAGAGGGGTGGGGGGGGTAATATAATAGAGAGGGGTGGTGGGGTAATATAATAGAGAGGGGTGGTGGGGTAATATAATAGAGAGGGGTGGTGGGGGCAATATAATAGAGAGGGTGGTGGGGTAATATAAATAGAGAGGGGTGGTGGGGCCATATAATAGAGAGGGGTGGTGGGGGTAACTTAATAGAGAGGGGTGGTGGGGTAATATAATAGAGAGGGTGGTGGGGGTAATATAATAGAGAGGGTGGTGGGGTAATATAATAGAGAGGGGTGGTGGGGTAATATAATAGAGAGGGGTGGTGGGGTAATATAATAGAGAGGGGGGGGGGGGGTAAAATAATAGAGAGGGGTGGGGGGTAATATAATAAAGATTGTGGGGTAATATAATAGAGAGGGGTGGGGGGTAATATAATAGAGAGGGGTGGGGGGTAATATAATAGAGAGGGGTGGTGGGGTAATATAATAGAGAGGGGGGGGGGGTAATATAATAGAGAGGGTGGTGGGATAATATAATAGAGAGGGGTGGTGGGGTAAAATAATAGAGAGGGTTGGTGGGGTAATATAACAGAGAGGGGTGGGGGTAATATAATAAAGATTGTGGGTAATATAATAGAGAGGGGTGGGGGGTAATATAATAGAGAGGGGTGGGGGTAATATAATAGAGAGGGGTGGTGGGGTAATATAATAGAGAGGGGTGGTGGGGTAATATAATAGAGAGGGGTGGGGGGGTAATATAATAGAGAGGGGTGGGGGCAATATAATAGAGAGGGGTGGGGGGCAATATAATAGAGAGGGGTGGTGTGGGGTAATATAATAGAGAGGGGTGGTGGGGGTAATATAATAGAGAGGGGTGGGGGGTAATATAATAGAGAGGGGTGGTGGTGGGGTAATATAATAGAGAGGGGTGGTGGGGGTAATATAATAGAGAGGGGTGGGGGGTTAATATAATAGAGAGGGGTGGTGGTGGGGTAATATAATAGAGAGGGGTGGTGGGGTAATATAATAGAGAGGGGTGGGGGTAATATAATAGAGCGGGGTGGTGGGGTAATATAATAGAGTGGGGTGGTGGTGGGGTAATATAATAGAGAGGGGTGGTGGTGGGGTAAAATAATAGAGAGGGGTGGTGGGGTAATATAATAGAGAGGGGTGGTGGTGGGGTAATATAATAGAGAGGGGTGGTGGGGGTAATATAATAGAGAGGGGTGGGGGGGTAAAATAATAGAGAGGGGGTGGTGGGGTAATATAATAGAGAGGGGTGGTGGGGTAATATAATAGAGAGGGGTGGGGGTAATATAATAGAGAGGGGTGGGGGGTAATATAATAGAGCGGGGTGGGGGTAATATAATAGAGTGGGGGGGGTAATATAATAGAGAGGGGTGGGGGTAATATAATAGAGCGGGGTGGTGGGGGGTAATATAATAGAGTGGGGTGGTGGTGGGGTAATATAATAGAGAGGGGGTGGTGGGGTAAAATAATAGAGAGGGGTGGGGGGGTAATATAATAGAGAGGGGTGGTGGTGGGGTAATATAATAGAGAGGGGTGGGGGGTAATATAATAGAGAGGGGTGGTGGGGTAATATAATAGAGAGGGGTGGTGGGGTAAAATAATAGAGAGGGGTGGGGGGGTAATATAATAGAGAGGGGTGGTGGGGTAATATAATAGAGAGGGGTGGGGGGTAATATAATAGAGAGGGGGGGGGGGTAATATAATAGAGAGGGGTGGTGGGGTAATATAATAGAGAGGGGTGGTGGGATAATATAATAGAGAGGGGTGGGGGGGGGGTAATATAATAAAGATTGTGGGGTAATATAATAGAGAGGGGTGGGGGGGGGTAATATAATAAAGATTGTGGGGTAATATAATAGAGATTGTGGGGTAATATAATAGAGAGGGGTGGGGGGTAATATAATAACGATTGTGGGGTAATATAATAGAGATTGTGAAGGGGGTAATATAATAGAGATTGTGAATGGGGGGGGGGGTAATATAATAGAGAGGGGTGAGGGGTAATATAATAAAGATTGTGGGGTAATATAATAGAGAGGGGTGGGGGGTAATATAATAGAGATTGTGAAGGGGGGGTAATATAATAGAGATTGTGAAGGGGGCGTAATATAATAGAGAGGGGTGAGGGGGGGGTAATATAATAAAGATTGTGGGGTAATATAATAGAGAGGGGTGGGGGGTAATATAATAGAGAGGGGTGAGGGGGGGGGTAATATAATAAAGATTGTGGGGTAATATAATAGAGAGGGGGGGGGTAATATAATAGAGAGGGGTGAGGGGGGGGTAATATAATAAAGATTGTGGGGTAATATAATAGAGAGGGGTGGGGGGTAATATAATAGAGATTGTGAAGGGGGGTGGTAGTTAAGAAGGAAACAAGGACGGAAGGAAGGAAACATGCTTGAGAGTTAAAGAACTATATCTCTGAACAGAAACCATGAGGTCTGTGTGATGAAACATGAAGCTGCATTTCCTATAGGTGTAATACATTTAGAAAGGGGATCTGACCTATCAGTAACCAGTTCTAGGGAAGAGTCTTAGAGACTGAAGTCAACTCACCTCTTGGGGATCTGACCTATCAGTAACCAGTTCTAGGGAAGAGTCTCAGAGACTGAAGTCAACTCACCTCTTGCAGACAGCAGGGGAAGAAACAGGACATGCACTTGAGAGGTCTGGTAACTGTGATGACCTCCTGTCCAAAGTTGTCAAGGACTTTTATTGTGAAGGATCGTAAGGGTCCGCAGCACTGCCTGCTAAGACAGTCATTCTCCTCCACAGCATAGAACACGTTCTGACCCATGGCATTACGCACCTCATACTTGTTGTTGCTCTCAAAGCCAGCCAGGGCTGTGGGGTCACACACACACACGTACACACACACACAAACACACACGCACACGTACACACACACACACACACACACACACACACACACACACACACACACACACACACACACACACACACACACACACACACACACACACACACACACACACACACACACACACGCGCATACACACGCACACACACAGACACACAGACACACGTACACACACAGGCGTACACACACGTACACAAATCTCAAATCTATGAAGACCATCATCAAAATAGTGATTCTTGTTTTTGTAAATTATTTTTTGTACATACCTTCAATAAACTCGACTTTCTGTTTGATGAGTAGCTGATCAACCTAAATCAAGGTGCAAACAATATAAATGTTCTATAGGACTAAATTAAACAGAATCGCCATGACAACATCATGGAATAGGATGAGAGGACTCACCTGTGTTAGATACTCTAGTCCGGGTGGGCATCCCGGCAGGCCAGGGTTCGGGACCTGGTACGTGTTCATCCTAATGGAAGCTGGTCAAGCTGCTATTCAACTGTAGAAACCATGGTTACAACGTTACGAATGGAATCAAAGGCGATCTGGCGCCACCTACTGTTGGTTTATAAGATCAACACAATCACATAAATAAATAAAAACGTACATAAATGACTCCATTTGATATAATGTATCGTTTTATTGTAGCCTTGTGTTTCTTATAGTCATAGATTGACTACACATGTAAATACAACCAACAGGCCAACAGCCTAATCGGTGTTCTCTTCGGGAATGTCAGCAGGTGTAGTCTATTGCAGACTCGAATAACATCCCAATAAACGGATATACCGTACCTATGCGTGAAAGAATAAACGGACAATTCTTCTCTGACAATAGGCAATATATCTTGGAAGGGAAATGGTTTCAGCTGATAAGTCGGCAAGAAAACAAAACATGACAAACCTTTTACTAAGCCGTCATAGTAGCCTACATTGTGATACGCCCATCCAAGCATTAAGCGTTCAGCATCTCAACAATGTCGCAAAGTAGAAACCAAGTCAACTGGTTTGTAGTAATCTACCTGTGTCTGGGTTCAGATTAAAACGCACTCAATGATGAGTAGGTTAAACACTGTCAAATTCAAATCTGGGAGGATGCGGGTGTTTACGTGATAGAACATAAACGATAGCCTATTAGACTATAACAATGACACGGAATGATGAATTGATCTTTTACGATCAAACCAGAATAAATAAAGCAAGGTAAACTACGAATGTTGAATCTGCTCTAAAGACTCACCCATATATTCTGGAAGAGAAATATAACAGTCCGCTTCACGAGCTCAGAATAAAACCTTTAATCTCATTGGAGAATACAGATGTCTTTCCCACCCGCATTAGCCAATGGTAAACCGAGGCATTGAAAACCCAGGAAGTATTTTCTGTCACGCGTTTTAATGTCATTACAGCGCATGCTCGTCTAGCCAGACGAGTAAAGTAGGTCAAACCACAGGTCTTAACTGGTTTATTGGTTTTACCATTAATGGCCTAAAGTATTAAGTGGTGTGATCTTATGAAATACAACTTACCAATGCATGTAGAAACCTAATCAACAGGCAATTATTAAAATATAATATTATTAAAATATGTTTGTGTAATAACTCCTGTTATTCGTGTTTTTTATTAGGGACCCTGAAAAAGAATACATCGAGAGCCAAGGAGGGGGACCCAGGTCTAAAATGCTTCAATATTCAATGGTAAAGTGAAAATGAAAATAGGTTATTGAAAAGCGAAAATTATCAAATAAAAGATTAAACATAAAAGTTAAGTGCTAAAAAGTCAAAATCGGAATAACAATCATGGTTCGATAGACAATTAAACAACAGGTATGCTAATGATCATGGTTCATTATAGGTAACCAACAGGTATGCCAATGATCATGGTTCATTATAGGTAACCAACAGGTATGCTAATGATCATGGTTCATTATAGGTAACCAACAGGTATGCTAATGATCATGGTTCATTACACAGCTAACCAACACTTATGCTAATGATCATGGTTCATTACACAGCTAACCAACACTTATGCTAATGATCATGGTTCATTACACAGCTAACCAACACTTATGCTAATGATCATGGTTCATTACACAGCTAACCAACACTTATGCTAATGATCATGGTTCATTACACAGCTAACCAACACTTATGCTAATGATCATGGTTCATTATAGGTAACCAACACTTATGCTAATGATCATGGTTCATTACAGGTAACCAACAGGTATGCTGATGATCATGGTTCATTACAGGTAACCAACAGGTATGCTGATGATCATGGTTCATTACAGGTAACCAACAGGTATGCTAATGATCATGGTTCATTATAGGTAACCAACAGTTATGCTGATGATCATGGTTCATTACAGGTAACCAACAGGTATGCTAATGATCATGGTTCATTATAGGTAACCAACAGTTATGCTAATGATCATGGTTCATTACACAGGTAACCAACAGTTATGCTAATGATCATGGTTCATTACACAGCTAACCAACACTTATGCTAATGATCATGGTTCATTATAGGTAACCAACAGTTATGCTGATGATCATGGTTCATTACAGGTAACCAACAGGTATGCTAATGATCATGGTTCATTATAGGTAACCAACAGTTATGCTAATGATCATGGTTCATTACACAGGTAACCAACAGTTATGCTAATGATCATGGTTCATTACACAGCTAACCAACACTTATGCTAATGTATGGTTCATTACACGGCTAACCAACACTTATGCTAATGATCATGGTTCATTATAGGTAACCAACACTTATGCTAATGATCATGGTTCATTATAGGTAACCAACAGTTATGCTGATGATCATGGTTCATTATAGGTAACCAACACTTATGCTAATGATCATGGTTCATTATAGGTAACCAACAGGTATGCTAATGATCATGGTTCATTATTAGATAACCAACACTTATGCTAATGATCATGGTTCATTATAGGTAACCAACAGTTATGCTGATGATCATGGTGCATTATAGGTAACCAACACTTATGCTAATGATCATGGTTCATTATAGGTAACCAACAGGTATGCTAATGATCATGGTTCATTACAGGTAACCAACAGGTATGCTAATGATCATGGTTCATTATTAGATAACCAACACTTATGCTAATGATCATGGTTCATTACACAGGTAACCAACAGGTATGCTAATGATCATGGTTCATTATTAGCTAACCAACACTTATGCTAATGATCATTGTTCATTACACAAGTAACCAACAGGTATGCTAATGATCATGGTTCATTACACAGGTAACCAACAGGTGTGCTAATGATCATGGTTCATTACACAGGTAACCAACAGGTATGCTAATGATCATGGTTCATTACACAGGTAACCAACAGGTATGCTAATGATCACGGTTCATTACACAGGTAACCAACACTTATGCTAATGATCATGGTTCATTACACAGGTAACCAACAGGTATGCTAATGATCATAGTTCATTATTAGCTAACCAACACTTATGCTAATGATCATGGTTCATTACCCCGGTTAACCAACAGTTATGCTAATGATCATGGTTCATTATTAGCTAACCAACACTTATGCTAATGATCATGGTTCATTATTAGCTAACCAACACTTATGCTAATGATCATTGTTCATTACACAAGTAACCAACAGGTATGCTGTTGATCATGGTTCATTACACAGGTAACCAACAGGTATGCTAATGATCATGGTTCATTATAGGTAACCAACGGGTATGCTAATGATCATGGTTCATTACACAGGTAACCAACAGTTATGCTAATGATCATGGTTCATTACACAGGTAACCAACAGGTATGCTAATGATCATGGTTCATTATTAGCTAACCAACACTTATGCTAATGATCATGGTTCATTACACAGGTAACCAACAGTTATGCTAATGATCATGGTTCATTACACAGGTAACCAACAGGTATGCTAATGATCATGGTTCATTACACAGGTAACCAACAGGTATGCTAATGATCATGGTTCATTACACAGGTAACCAACAGGTATGCTAATGATCATGGTTCATTACACAGGTAACCAACAGGTATGCTAATGATCATGGTTCATTACACAGGTAACCAACAGGTATGCTAATTATCATGGTTCATTATTAGCTAACCAACACTTATGCTAATGATCATGGTTCATTATTAGCTAACCAACACTTATGCTAATGATCATGGTTCATTACACAGGTAACCAACAGTTATGCTAATGATCATGGTTCATTATTAGCTAACCAACACTTATGCTAATGATCATGGTTCATTATAGGTAACCAACACTTATGCTAATGATCATGGTTCATTATTAGCTAACCAACAGTTATGCTAATGATCATGGTTCATTACAGGTAACCAACAGGTATGCTAATGATCATGGTTCATTATAGGTAACCAACAGGTATGCTAATGATCATGGTTCATTATAGGTAACCAACAGTTATGCTAATGATCATGGTTCATTATAGGTAACCAACACTTATGCTAATGATCATGGGTCATTACACCGGTAACCAACAGGTATGCTAATGATCATGGTTCATTACAGGTAACCAACAGGTATGCTAATGATCATGGTTCATT
The DNA here is from genome assembly GCF_023373465.1 of Oncorhynchus keta. Classification (NCBI taxonomy): domain Eukaryota; kingdom Metazoa; phylum Chordata; class Actinopteri; order Salmoniformes; family Salmonidae; genus Oncorhynchus; species Oncorhynchus keta. The sequence continues at coordinate 1,883,466 of NW_026290954.1, read as the reverse complement.
ATAGGTAACCAACAGGTATGCTAATGATCATGGTTCATTATAGGTACCCCAACAGTTATAATAATAATGAACTCTCATTAACTCTCATTTACTCATTTACTCTCATTTACTCTCATTTACTCATTAACACTCATTAACTCTCATTAACTCTCATTAACTCTCATTTACTCATTAACACTCATTAACTCTCATTTACTCATTAACTCTCATTAACTCATTAACTCTCACTAACTCTCATTTACTCATTAACTCTCATTAACTTTCATTAACTCTCATTAACTCATTAACTCTCATTAACTCTCATTAACTCATTAACTCCTTAACTCTCAATAAATAATTAACTCATTAACTCCCATTAACTCATTAACTCCCATTAAGTCTCATTAACTCATCAACTCTCGTTAACTCATTAACTCCCTTGTCATCGTTACTGCCTCTGATCTGGAGGTCTCACTAAACAGAGAATATTCCTGGTCACCCCTACTGCCTCTGACTCACTAAACAGAGAACATCCCTGGTCATCCCTACTGCCTCTGATCAAACTGACTCCCTAAACAGAGAACATCCCTGGTTATCGCTACTGCCTCTGATCACCAAACAGAAAACATCCCTGGTCATCCCTAATCCCTCTGACTCACTAAACAGAGAACATCCCTGGTCATCCCTACTGCCTCTGATCACCAAACAGAAAACATCCCTGGTCATCCCTACTGCCTCTGATATGACTGACTCACTAAACAGAGAACATCCCTGGTCATCCCTACTGCCTCTTAATCTGACTGACTCACTAAACAGAGAGCATCCCTGGTAATCCCTACTGTCTCTGATCTGGAGGACTCACTATTCAAAGAACATCCCTGGTCATCCCGACTGCCTCTGATCTGGTGGACTCACTAAACAGAGAACATCCCTGGTCATCACTACGGCCTCTGATCACTAAACAGAGAACATCCGTACTGCCTATGATAACTAAACAGAAAACATATCTACTGCCTCTGACTCAATAAACAGAGAACATCCCTGGTCATCACTATGGCCTCTGATCACTAAACAGAGAACATCCGTACTGCCTATGATAACTAAACAGAAAACATATCTACTGCCTCTGACTCACTAAACATAGAACATCCCTGGTCATCCATACTGCCTCTGATCGCTAACAGAAAACATCCCTACTGCCTCTGACTTGCTAAATGTAGCACATCCCTGGTCATCCCTATTGCCTCTGACTCACTAAACAGAAATCATTCCTACTGCCTCTGACTCGCTAAATGTAGAACATCCCTGGTCATCCCTACTGCCTCTGATCTAGAGGACTCACTAAACAGAGAACACCCATGGTCATCCCTACTGCCTCTAATCAGACTGACTCCCTAAACAGAGAACATCCCTGGTCATCCTGACTGCCTCTGATCTGGAGGACTCACTAAACAGAGAACATCCCTGGTCATCCCTACTGCCTCTAATCAGACTGACTCCCTAAACAGAGAACATCCCTCGTCATCCCGACTGCCTCTAATCAGACTGACTCCCTAAACAGAGAACATCCCTGGTCATCCCGACTGCCTCTGATCTGGAGGACTCACTAAACAGAGAACATCCCTGATCATCCCTACTCACTAAACAGAGAACATCCCTGGTCATCCCGACTGCCACTGATCTGGAGGACTCACTAAACAAAGAACATCCCTGGTCATCCCTACTGTCTCTGATCTGGAGGACTCACTAAACAGAGAACATCCCTGGTCATCCCGACTGCCACTGATCTGGAGGACTCACTAAACAAAGAACATCCCTGGTCATCCCTACTGCCTCTGATCTGGAGGACTCACTAAACAGAGAACATTCCTGGTCATCCCTACTGCCTCTGATCTGGAGGACTCACTAAACAGAGAACATTCCTGGTCATCCCTACTGCCTCTGATCAGACTGACTCACTAAACAGAGAACATCCCTGGTCATCCCTAATGCCTCTGATCAGACTGACTCACTAAACAGAGAACATCCCTGGTCATCCCTACTGCCTCTGATCTGAAGGACTCACAAAACAGAGAACATCCCTGGTCATCCCGACTGCCACTGATCTGGAGGACTCACTAAACAGAGAACATCCTTGGTCATCCCTACTGCCTCTGATCTGGAGGACTCACTAAACAAAGAACATCCCTGGTCATCCCTACTGCCTCTGATCTGAAGGACTCACAAAACAGAGAACATCCCTGGTCATCCCGACTGCCACTGATCTGGAGGACTCACTAAACAGAGAACATCCCTGGTCATCCCTACTGCCTCTGACTCACTAAATAGAGAACATCCCTGGTCATCCCTACTGCCTCTGATCTGGAGGACTCACTAAACAGAGAACATCCCTGGTCATCCCTACTGCCTCTGACTCACTAAACAGAGAACATCCCTGGTCATCCCTACTGCCTCTGATCTGGAGGACTCACTAAAGAGACAACATCCCTGGTCATCCCTACTGCCTCTAATCTGGAGGACTCACTAAACACGCATGCTTCATTTCTAAATGATGTCTGAGTGATGGAGCATGATGTCTGAGTGATGGAGCATGATGTCTGAGTGATGGAGCATGATGTCTGAGTGATGGAGCATGATGTCTGAGTGATGGAGCATGATGTCTGAGTGATGGAGGATGATGTCTGAGTGATGGAGCATAATGTCTGGGTGATGGAGCATGATGTCTGAGTGATTGGAGCATGATGTCTGAGTGATGGAGCATGATGTCTGAGTGATGGAGCATGACGTCTGAGTGATGGAGCATGATGTCTGAGTGATTGGAGCATCATGTCTGAGTGATTGGAGCATGATGTCTGAGTGATTGGAGCATGACGTCTGAGTGATGGAGCATGATGTCTGAGTGATGGAGCATGATGTCTGAGTGATGGAGCATGATGTCTGAGTGATGGAGCATGATGTCTGAGTGATGGAGCATGATGTCTGAGTGATGGAGCATGACGTCTGAGTGATGGAGCATGACGTCTGAGTGATGGAGCATGATGTCTGAGTGATGGAGCATGATGTCTGAGTGATGGAGCATGATGTCTGAGTGATGGAGCATGATGTCTGAGTGATTGGAGCATGATGTCTGAGTGATTGGAGCATGATGTCTGAGTGATTGGAGCATGATGTCTGAGTGATGGAGCATGATGTCTGAGTGATGGAGCATGATGTCTGAGTGATGGAGCATGATGTCTGAGTGATTGGAGCATGACGTCTGAGTGATGGAGCATGACGTCTGAGTGATGGAGCATGACGTCTGAGTGATGGAGCATGATGTCTGAGTGATGGAGCATGACGTCTGAGTGATGGAGCATGATGTCTGAGTGATGGAGCATGATGTCTGAGTGATGGAGCATGATGTCTGAGTGATGGAGCATGATGTCTGAGTGATGGAGCATGACGTCTGAGTGATGGAGCATGATGTCTGAGTGATGGAGCATGACGTCTGAGTGATGGAGCATGATGTCTGAGTGATGGAGCATGATGTCTGAGTGATGGAGCATGACGTCTGAGTGATGGAGCATGATGTCTGAGTGATGGAGCATGATGTCTGAGTGATGGAGCATGACGTCTGAGTGATGGAGCCTCTGGCAACATAAAAACAATGAAAATAAACAGTGCCTTCTGCTTTGCTTAATATAAGACATTTGAAATAAATTATACTTTTTGAGATTTAAGTATATTTCAGCAATTACACTTACTTGTCATACTTAAATCACGGTTGACAACTCCATTGTGTCCTCCTCCCAGAGCGCTAAGAACCTTGGCGTGATCCTGGACAACACCCTGTCGTTCTCAACTAACATCAAGGCGGTGGCCCGTTCCTGTAGGTTCATGCTCTACAACATCCGCAATGTACGACCCTGCCTCACACAGGAAGCGGCGCAGGTCCTAATCCAGGCACTTGTCATCTCCCGTCTGGATTACTGCAACTCGCTGTTGGCTGGGCTATTAAACCCCTACAACTCATCCAGAACGCCGCAGCCCGTCTGGTGTTCAACCTTCCCAAGTTCTCTCACGTCACCCCGCTCCTCCGCTCTCTCCACTGGCTTCCAGTTGAAGCTCGCATCCGCTACAAGACCATGGTGCTTGCCTACGGAGCTGTGAGGGGAACGGCACCTCAGTACCTCCAGGCTCTGATCAGGCCCTACACCCAAACAAGGGCACTGCGTTCATCCACCTCTGGCCTGCTCGCCTCCCTACCACTGAAGAAGTACAGTTCCCGCTCAGCCCAGTCAAAACTGTTCGCTGCTCTGGCTCCCCAATGGTGGAACAAACTCCCTCACGACGCCAGGACAGCGGAGTCAATCACCACCTTCCGGAGACACCTGAAACCCCACCTCTTTAAGGAATACCTAGGATAGGATAAAGTAATCCTTCTCACACCCCCCTTAAAAGATTTAGATGCACTATTGTAAAGTGGCTGTTCCACTGGATGTCATAAGGTGAATGCACCAATTTGTAAGTCGCTCTGGATAAGAGCGTCTGCTAAATGACTTAAATGTAATGTAAATGTAAATGTTAAATATATCTAAAACCAAATACTTATAGACTTTTACTCTGGTAATATTTTAATATTTTACTGGGTGACTTGGTTCATTTTCTATTAACCTGTTACTCGTACCCCCTACTTTTTCGAACATTCTGTTAAAAATCGCGCAATATTTCAGCGCCCTGCTGCTCATGCCAGGAATATAGTATATGCATATGATTAGTGTGTGTGGATAGAAAACACTCAGACGTTTATAAAACTGGTTAAATCATGGCTGTGACTATAACAGAATGTGCGTTTCATCGAAAAGCGCAGGAAAATCTGATCACTGAAAATGGAAATATATATCCATCCGCCACTTCAACCCATTGATAAAGGCGAACCACAATAAATGGGGCTGAGGTTGCAATACCTACAGCTTCCACACGATGTCAACAGTCTTGTCATTTGCCTAGGCTTTGTTTCTTGGTCAAACGAAGAAGAGACAAGCCATTTGTTCAAGTCTCCGACCGGATATTTTGGTTGAGATTTACCCGGACATTATTTCCAGACGGACAGCTAAAGAATATACATCGCCTCGTGATCAATTTGATTGCTTATTAACGTGTACTAATACCTAAAGTTGCATTACAAAAGTATTTCGAAGTGTTTTGTGAAAGTTTATCGTCGACTTTTTAATTTTTAAAAATGACGTTACGTTATAAGACGCTATTTTTTTTCCGTTTATCGCACAGTCTTCATAGATCGATATCTAGGCTATATATGGACCGATTTAATCGAAAAAAAGACCCAATAGTGATTATGGGACATCTAGGAGTGCCAACAAAGAAGATGGTCAAAGGTAATGAATGTTTTATATTTTATTTGTGCGGTTTGTGTAGCGACGACTATGCTAATTGTTTTGTTTACGTCCCCTGCGGGTCTTTTGGGGTGTTACATGCTATCAGATAATAGCTTCTCATGCTTTCGCCGAAAAGCATTTTAAAAATCTGACTTGTTGCCTGGATTTTTAAAATTTGTATTTTATTTTATTTCACCTTTATTTAACCAGGTAGACTAGTTGAGAACAGGTTCTCATTTGCAACTGCGACCTGGCCAAGATAAAGCATAGCAGTGTGAACAGACAACACAGAGTTACACATGGAGTAAACATTTAACAAGTCAATAACACAGAGAAAAAAGGGGAGTCTATATACAATGTGTGCAAAAGGCATGAGGAGGTAGGAGAATAATTACAATTTTGCAGATTAGCACTGGAGTGATAAATGATCAGATGGTCATGTACAGGTAGAGATATCGGTGTGCAAAAGAGCAGAAAAGTAAATAAATAAAAACAGTATAAAAACAGTATGGGAATGAGGTAGGTGAAAATGGGTGTGCTATTTACCAATAGATTATGTACAGCTGCAGCGATCGGTTAGCTGCTCAGCTAGCTGATGTTTGAAGTTGGTGAGGGAGATAAAAGTCTCCAACTTCAGATTTTTGCAATTCGTTCCAGTCAAGGGCAGCAGAGTACTGGAACGAAAGGCGGCCGAATGAGGTGTTGGCTTTAGGGATGATCAATGAGATACACCTGCTGGAGCGCGTGCTACGGATGGGTGTTGCCATCGTGACCAGTGAGCTGAGATAAGGCGGAGCTTTGACTAGCATGGCCTTGTAGATGACCTGGAGCCAGTGGGTCTGGCGACGAATATGTAGCCGACTAGAGCATACAAGTCGCAGTGGTGGGTAGTATTAAGGTGCTTTAGTGACAAAACGGATGGGACTGTGATAAACTGCATCCAGTTTGCTGAGTAGAGTGTTGGAAGCAATTTTGTAGATGACATCGCCGAAGTCGAGGATCGGTAGGATAGTCAGTTTTACTAGGGTAAGCTTGGCAGCGTGAGTGAAGGAGGCTTTGTTGCGGAATAGAAAGCCGATTCTTGATTTGATTTTCGATTGGAGATGTTTGATATGGGTCTGGAAGGAGAGTTTGCAGTCTAGCCAGACACCTAGGTACTTATAGGTGTCCACATATTCAAGGTCAGAACCATCCAGTGTGGTGATGCCAGTCGGGCATGCGGGTGCAGGCAGTGATCGGTTGAAAAGCATGCATTTGGTTTTACTAGCGTTTAAGAGCAGTTGGAGGCCATGGAAGGAGTGTTGTATTGCATTGAAGCTCGATTGGAGGTTAGATAGCACAGTGTCCAAGGACGGGCCGAAAGTGTATACAATGGTGTCGTCTGCATATAAGTGGATCAGGGAATCGCCCGCAGCAAGAGCAACATCATTGATATATACAGAGAAAAGAGTCGGCCCAAGAATTGACCCCTGTGGCACCCCCATAGAGACTGCCAGAGGACCAGAAAACATTTGACACACTGAACTCTGTCTGGAAAGTAATTGGTGAACCAGGCAAGGCAGTCATCCGAAAAACCGAGGCTACTGAGTCTGCCGATAAAAGCTACACTCGGATTCACGAGTGTAGCTTTAATTCAATACCCTGCATGTGCGTTTTGAAACTAGGTAGGCAGGTTTTGAAACTAGATAGGCAGGTTTTTGAAACTAGATAGGCAGGTTTTGAAACTAGATAGGCAGGTTTTGAATCTAGATAGGCAGGTTTTGAAACTAGATAGGCAGATTTTGAAACTAGATAGGCAGGTTTTGAAACTAGATAGGCAGGTTTTGAAACTAGATAGGCAGGTTTTGAATCTAGATAGGCAGGGTTTGAATCTAGATAGGCAGGTTTGATAGGCAGGTTTTGAAACTAGATAGGCAGGTTTTGAAACTAGATAGGCAGATTTTGAATCTAGATAGGCAGGTTTTGAATCTAGATAGTTTTGAAACTAGGCAGGTTTTGCAACTAGATAGGCAGGTTTTGAAACTAGATAGGCAGGTTTTGAAACTAGATAGGCAGGTTTTGAAACTAGATAGGCAGGTTTGATAGGCAGGTTTTGAAACTAGATAGGCAGGTTTTGAAACTAGATAGGCAGGTTTTGAAACTAGATAGGCAGGTTTTGAATCTAGATAGGCAGGTTTTGCAACTAGATAGGCAGGTTTTGAAACTAGATAGGCAGGTTTTGAAACTAGATAGGCAGGTTTTGAATCTAGATAGGCAGGTTTTGAAACTAGATAGGCAGGTTTTGAAACTAGATAGGCAGGTTTTGAATCTAGATAGGCAGGGTTTGAATCTAGATAGGCAGGTTTGAATCTAGATAGGCAGGTTTTGAATCTAGATAGGCAGGTTTTGAATCTAGATAGGCAGGTTTTGAATCTAGATAGGCAGGTTTTGAATCTAGATAGGCAGGTTTTGAATCTAGATAGGCAGGTTTTGAATCTAGATAGGCAGGTTTTGAAACTAGATAGGCAGGTTTTGAATCTAGATAGGCAGGTTTTGAAACTAGATAGGCAGGTTTTGAAACTAGATAGGCAGGTTTTGAATCTAGATAGGCAGGTTTTGAAACTAGATAGGCAGGTTTTGAATCTAGATAGGCAGGTTTTGAATCTAGATAGGCAGGTTTTGAAACTAGATAGGCAGGTTTTGAAACTAGATAGGCAGGGTTTGAATCTAGATAGGCAGGTTTTGAATCTAGATAGGCAGGTTTTGAATCTAGATAGGCAGGTTTTGAATCTAGATAGGCAGGTTTTGAATCTAGATAGGCAGGTTTTGAATCTAGATAGGCAGGTTTTGAATCTAGATAGGCAGGTTTTGAATCTAGATAGGCAGGTTTTGAAACTAGATAGGCAGGTTTTGAATCTAGATAGGCAGGTTTTGAAACTAGATAGGCAGGTTTTGAATCTAGATAGGCAGGGTTTGAATCTAGATAGGCAGGTTTGATAGGCAGGTTTTGAATCTAGATAGGCAGGTTTTGAATCTCGATAGGCAGGTTTTGAAACTAGATAGGCAGGTTTTGAAACTAGATAGGCAGGTTTTGAAACTAGATAGGCAGGTTTTGAATCTAGATAGGCAGGTTTGATAGGCAGGTTTTGAATCTAGATAGGCAGGTTTTGAATCTAGATAGGCAGGTTTTGAATCTCGATAGGCAGGTTTTGAAACTAGATAGGCAGGGTTTGAAACTAGATAGGCAGGTTTTGAATCTAGATAGGCAGGGTTTGAATCTCGATAGGCAGGTTTTGAAACTAGATAGGCAGGTTTTGAATCTCGATAGGCAGGTTTTGATTCAGTCGTTTGTTGCGTGTATGTTTTTGGTATTGTTTATATAAAGAGAGGCACTACTGAAGTGCCAGTGTTGGCTACAGACCACATTATCATACATACAGACAGTGGATTGAAAAGAAGGGACAAAGTCACCAGACAATTCAAAATTGTATTTTTCTCCCTGGTCATATTCAGTGGAGTGAAGCTACCAGGTGTAAGCGGATGTCTCCACCACAGGGGGGCAGTGTTGAGCTAAACTTCTCAGCTATCAACCAGAAAGGCAAGGAGAGACGAGTGGAGATACAATGTGTGATACAACGTATACAGACTAGCTAATGAGGCTACCGTGGTCTAAACGTCCACTCAATGGAGGTAACAGCAAATAACATTATATTTACATAATGTCATGCATATAAAATAAAAGCATGGAAATTAAAAGCTTGTGAAATAAACCCTTGAGATATCAGATGTCCGTGTGGATATCCATTTCAAACGAAGGAATCCAGGGGACTGTGTCTCATTTAGGAAAGAACAGAGATCCTCTCTACACTCCACTGAGAACAGAGATCCTCTCTACACTCCCCTGAGAACAGAGATCCTCTCTACACTCCACTGAGAACAGAGATCCTCTCTACACTCCACTGAGAACAGAGATCCTCTCTACACTCCACTGAGAACAGAGATCCTCTCTACACTCCACTGAGAACAGAGATCCTCTCGACACTCCACTGAGAACAGAGATCCTCTCTACACTCCACTGAGAACAGAGATCCTCTCTACACTCCACTGAGAACAGAGATCCTCTCTACACTCCACTGAGAACAGAGATCCTCTCTACACTCCACTGAGAACAGAGATCCTCTCTACACTCCACTGAGAACAGAGATCCTCTCTACACTCCACTGAGAACAGAGATCCTCTCTACACTCCACTGAGAACAGAGATCCTCTCTACACTCCACTGAGAACAGAGATCCTCTCTACACTCCACTGAGAACAGAGATCCTCTCTACACTCCACTGAGAACAGAGATCCTCTCTACACTCCACTGAGAACAGAGATCCTCTCTACACTCCACTGAGAACAGAGATCCTCTCTACACTCCACTGAGAACAGAGATCCTCTCTACACTCCACTGAGAACAGAGATCCTCTCGACACTCCACTGAGAACAGAGATCCTCTCTACACTCCACTGAGAACAGAGATCCTCTCTACACTCCCCTGAGAACAGAGATCCTCTCTACACTCCCCTGAGAACAGAGATCCTCTCTACACTCCACTGAGAACAGAGATCCTCTCTACACTCCACTGAGAACAGAGATCCTCTCGACACTCCACTGAGAACAGAGATCCTCTCTACACTCCACTGAGAACAGAGATCCTCTCTACACTCCACTGAGAACAGAGATCCTCTCTACACTCCACTGAGAACAGAGATCCTCTCGACACTCCACTGAGAACAGAGATCCTCTCGACACTCCACTGAGAACAGAGATCCTCTCGACACTCCACTGAGAACAGAGATCCTCTCTACACTCCACTGAGAACAGAGATCCTCTCTACACTCCACTGAGAACAGAGATCCTCTCTAACAGAACAGAGATCCTCTCTACACCCACTGAGAACAGAGATCCTTCTACACTCCACTGAGAACAGAGATCCTCTCTACACTCCACTGAGAACAGAGATCCTCTCTACACTCCCCTGAGAACAGAGATCCTCTCTACACTCCACTGAGAACAGAGATCCTCTCTACACTCCACTGAGAACAGAGATCCTCTCTACACCCCACTGAGAACAGAGATCCTCTCTACACTCCACTGAGAACAGAGATCCTCTCGACACTCCACTGAGAACAGAGATCCTCTCTACACTCCACTGAGAACAGAGATCCTCTCTACACTCCTGTTCTAGAAATAGTGGCTTTCTGAAACACTACAGAAACACCATCTGAACAAACAGGCAGAACCATGAGGGATCTTTGAAAGGCACACACACACACACACACACACACACACACACACACACACACACACACACACACACACACACACACACACACACACACACACACACACACACACACACACACACACACACACACACACACACACACCCAAAGGGAGGAGGAAAAGAAGGACAATCTGACTAGAATTTCAAACACCCTTTATGGTCCTGTGTGTGTGTGAACACAGTATGTACACAGTGTGAACACAGTATGTACACAGTATGTACACAGTATGTACACAGTATGAACACAGTATGTACACATTATGAACACAGTATGTACACAGTATGAACACAGTATGTACACAGTATGTACACAGTATGTACACAGTATGTACACAGTATGTACACAGTATGAACACAGTATGTACACATTATGAACACAGTATGTACACAGTATGTACACAGTATGAACACAGTATGTGCACAGTATGTACACAGTATGAACACAGTATGTACACAGTATGTACACAGTATGAACACAGTATGAACACAGTATGTACACAGTATGTACACAGTATGTACACAGTATAAACACAGTATGTACACAGTATGTAAACAGTATGTACACAGTATGTACACATTATGAACACAGTATGTACACAGTATGTACACAGTATGAACACAGTATGTACACAGCGATAACTCTACCCAAGGTAAAGAACGATATGTACAGCAGTAGATATACTACTGTGAGATAGGTACATAGATAAATATATGGTGTACATGAGCAGTGACTAAAATGCAATGCACACTAATAGCATCAGAAAGGGTGCGGTTTAGCCGTAGCAGACAGTGATACAGGAAGACAGGATCCTGTCAATGGTTTTAGGTGACAGGCCAAATATGTCCCTCCTCCTTTTATTTAACAAGGCAAGTGTGGACACATTGTTGTTTACAGTGACGGCCTAGGAACAATGGGTTAACTGCCTTGTTCAGGGGCAGAACGACAGATTTGTACCTTGTCAGCTCGAGGATTACGAACTTGTAACCTTTCGGTTACTAGTCCAACACTCTAACCACTAGGCTACCTGCCACCTCTACACTCTAAACACTAGGCTACCTGCCACCTCTACACTCTAACCACTAGGCTACCTGCCTCCTCTACACTCTAACCACTAGGCTACCTGCCACCTCTACACTCTAACCACTAGGCTACCCTGCCTCCTCTACACTCTAACCACTAGGCTACCTGCCACCTCTACACTCTAACCACTAGGCTACCTGCCCCCTCTACACTCTAACCACTAGGCTACCTGCCACCTCTACACTCTAACCACTAGGCTACCCTGCCCCCTCTACACTCTAACCACTAGGCTACCCTGCCTCCTCTACACTCTAACCACTAGGCTACCTGCCACTTCTACACTCTAACCACTAGGCTACCCTGCCCCCTCTACACTCTAACCACTAGGCTACCCTGCCGCCTCTACACTCTAACCACTAGGCTACCCTGCCACCTCTACACTGTAACCACTAGGCTACCTGCCACCTCTACACTCTAACCACTAGGCCACCTGCCACCTCTACACTCTAACCACTAGGCTACCTGCCACCTCTACACTCTAACCACTAGGCTACCTGCCACCTCTACACTCTAACCACTAGGCTACCTGCCACCTCTACACTCTAACCAATAGCCCACCCTGCCACCTCTACACTCTAACCACTAGGCTACCTGCCTCCTCTACACTCTAACCACTAGGCCTCCCTGCCACCTCTACACTCTAACCACTAGGCCTCCCTGCCACCTCTACACTCTAACCACTAGGCTACCTGCCACCTCTACACTCTAACCACTAGGCTACCTGGCACCTCTACACTCTAACCACTAGGCTACCTGCCACCTCTACACTCTAACCACTAGGCTACCTGCCACCTCTACACTCTAACCACTAGGCTACCTGCCACCTCTACACTCTAACCACTAGGCTACCTGCTACCTCTACATTCTAACCACTAGGCTACCTGCCTCCTCTACACTCTAACCATTAGGCTACCTGCCTCCTCTACACTCTAACCACTAGGCTACCTGCCACCTCTACACTCTAACCACTAGGCTATCTACCACCTCTACCCTCTAACCACTAGGCTACCCTGCCGCCTCTACACTCTAACCACTAGGCTACCCTGCTACCTCTACACTGTAACCACTAGGCTACCTGCTACCTCTACACTCTAAACACTAGGCTACCCTGCCTCCTCTACACTCTAACCACTAGGCTACCTGCTACCTCTACACTCTAACCACTAGGCTACCTGCTACCTCTACACTCTAAACACTAGGCTACCCTGCCTCCTCTACACTCTAACCACTAGGCTACCTGCTACCTCTACACTCTAACCACTAGGCTACCTGCTACCTCTACACTCTAAACACTAGGCTACCTGCCACCTCTACACTCTAAACACTAGGCTACCTGCCACCTCTACACTCTAACCACTAGGCTACCTGCCACCTCTACACTCTAACAACTAGGCTACCCTACCACCTCTACACTCTAACCACTAGGCTACCTGCTACCTCTACACTCTAACCACTAGGCTACCTGCCACCTCTACCCTCTAACCACTAGGCTACCTGCCACCTCTACCCTCTAACCACTAGGCTACCTGCTACCTCTACACTCTAAACACTAGGCTACCCTGCCGCCTCTACACTCTAACCACTAGGCTACCTGCTACCTCTACATTCTAACAACTAGGCTACCTGCCACCTCTACACTCTAACCATGAGGCTACCTGCCACCTCTACACTCTAACCACGAGGCTACCTGCCACCTCTACACTCTAACCACGAGGCTACCTGCCACCTCTACACTCTAACCACGAGGCTACCTGCCACCTCTACACTCTAACCACTAGGCTACCTGCTACCTCTACACTCTAACCACTAGGCTACCCTGCCGCCTCTACACTCTAACCACTTGGCAACCTGCTACCTCTACACTCTAAACACTAGGCTACCTGCCACCTCTACACTCTAACCACTAGGCTACCTGCTACCTCTACACTCTAAACACTAGGCTACCCTGCCGCCTCTACACTCTAAACACTAGGCTACCCTGCCGCCTCTACACCCTAAACATTAGGCTACCCTGCCGCCTCTACACTCTAACCACTAGGCTACCTGCTACCTCTACACTCTAACCACTAGGCTACCTGCTACCTCTACACTCTAACCACTAGGCTACCTGCTACCTCTACACTCTAACCACTAGGCTACCTGCTACCTCTACACTCTAACCACTAGGCTACCTGCTACCTCTACACTCTAACCACTAGGCTACCTGCTACCTCTACACTCTAACCACTAGGCTACCTGCTACCTCTACACTCTAACCACTAGGCTACCTGCTACCTCTACACTCTAACCATCAGGCTACCTGCTACCTCTACCCTCTAACCACTAGGCTACCTGCTACCTCTACACTCTAACCACTAGGCTACCTGCTACCTCTACACTCTAACCACTAGGCTACCTGCCACCTCTACACTCTAACCACTAGGCTACCTGCCACCTCTATACTCTAACCACTAGGCAACCTGCTACCTCTACACTCTAAACACTAGGCTACCTGCCACCTCTACACTCTAACCACTAGGCTACCCTGCCGCCTCTACACCCTAAACATTAGGCTACCCTGCCGCCTCTACACTCTAACCACTAGGCTACCTGCTACCTCTACACTCTAACCACTAGGCTACCTGCTACCTCTACACTCTAACCACTAGGCTACCTGCTACCTCTACACTCTAACCACTAGGCTACCTGCTACCTCTACACTCTAACCACTAGGCTACCTGCTACCTCTACACTCTAACCACTAGGCTACCTGCTACCTCTACACTCTAACCACTAGGCTACCTGCTACCTCTACACTCTAACCACTAGGCTACCTGCTACCTCTACCCTCTAACCACTAGGCTACCTGCTACCTCTACACTCTAACCACTAGGCTACCTGCTACCTCTACACTCTAACCACTAGGCTACCTGCCACCTCTACACTCTAACCACTAGGCTACCTGCCACCTCTATACTCTAACCACTAGGCTACCTGCCACCTCTACACTCTAAACACTAGGCTACCCTACCACCTCACCCTGCTGCTCCTGAGGTTGAAGAGACGCTGTCGCTCACTGCCTGTCAGAAGGGACCATTTCAGGTCCTCACCCTAACCCTCACACACTGCAGTCACACCCTGCAGTCACACCCTGTAGTCACACCACGTAGTCACACACATCCTGAAGTCACACGCTATAGTCACACCCTGTAGTCACACCCTGCAGTCACACCCTCTCTAGTCACACCCTGTAGTCACACCACGTAGTCACACACATCCTGAAGTCACACGCTATAGTCACACCCTGTAGTCACACCCTGCAGTCACACCCTCTCTAGTCACACCCTGTAGTCACACACACCCTCTATTCACACCCTCTAGTCACACCCTCTAGTCACACCCTGTAGTCACACCCTCTAGTCACACCCTGTAGTCACACCCTGTAGTCACACACATCCTGTAGTCACACCCTCTAGTCACACCCTGCAGTCACGCCCTGTAGTCACACCCTGTAGTCACACCATCTAGTCACACCCTGTAGTCACACCCTATAGTCACACCCTGTAGTCATACACTGTAGTCGCACCCTCTAGTCACACCCTGTAGTCACACCCTGTAGTCACACCCTTTAGTCACACCCTGTACTCACACCCTGCAGTCACACCCTGTAGTCAAACCCTGTAGTCACACCCTTTAGTCACACCCTCTACTCACACCCTGCAGTCACACCCTTTAGTCACACCCTGTAGTCAAACCCTGTAGTCACACCCTTTAGTCACACCCTGTAGTCATACCCTGTAGTCACACCCTGTAGTCGCACCCTCTAGTCACACCCTGTAGTCACACCCTGCAGTCACACCCTGCAGTCACACCCTATAGTCACACCCTGTAGTCAAACCCTGTAGTCACACCCTTTAGTCACACCCTGTAGTCACACCCTGTAGTCAAACCCTGTAGTCACACCCTGTAGTCACACCCTCTAGTCACACCCTGTAGTCAAACCCTGTAGTCACACCCTTTAGTCACACCCTGTAGTCACACCCTGTAGTCACACCCTGTAGTCACACCCTCTAGTCACACCCTGTAGTCAAACCCTGTAGTCACACCCTTTAGTCACACCCTGTAGTCAAACCCTGTAGTCACACCCTTTAGTCACACCCTGTAGTCACACCCTGTAGTCACACCCTGTAGTCAAACCCTGTAGTCACACCCTGTAGTCAAACCCTGTAGTCACACCCTTTAGTCACACCCTGTAGTCACACCCTGTAGTCACACCCTGCAGTCACACCCCATAGTCACACCCCACAGTCACACCCTGTAGTCACACCCTTTAGTCACACCCTGTAGTCACACCCTGTAGTCACACCCTGCAGTCACACCCCATAGTCAAACCCTGTAGTCACACCCTGTAGTCACACCCTGTAGTCACACCCTGTAGTCACACCCTGTAGTCACACCCCATAGTCAAACCCTGTAGTCACACCCTGTAGTCACACCCTGTAGTCACACCCTGTAGTCACACCCTGTAGTCACACCCTGTAGTCACACACCATAGTCAAACCCTGTAGTCACACCCTGTAGTCACACCCTGTAGTCACACCCTGCAGTCACACCCTGCAGTCACACCCTGCAGTCACACCCTCTTGTCACACCCTGTAGTCACACCCTGTAGTCACACCCTGTAGTCACACCCTGCAGTCACACCCTCTCGTCACACCCTGTAGTCACACCCTGTAGTCACACCCTGTAGTCACACTCTGCAGTCACACCCTGTAGTCACACCCTGTAGTCACACCCTGTAGTCACACCCTGCAGTCACACCCTGTAGTCACACCCTGTAGCCACACCCTGTAGTCACACCCTGTAGTCACACCCTGCAGTCACACCCTCTCGTCACACCCTGTAGTCACACCCTGTAGTCACACCCTGTAGTCACACCCTGTAGTCACACCCTGTAGTCACACCCTGTAGTCACACCCTGTCAGTCACACCCTGTAGTCACACCCTGTAGTCACACCCTGCAGTCACACCCTCTCTAGTCACACCCTGTAGTCACACCCTGTAGTCACACCCTGTAGTCACACCCTGCAGTCACACCCTGTAGTCACACCCTGCAGTCACACCCTGTAGTCACACCCTGTAGTCACACCCTGCAGTCACACCCTGTAGTCACACCCTGTAGTCACACCCTGCAGTCACACCCTGTAGTCACACCCTGTAGTCACACCCTGTAGTCACACCCTGTAGTCACACCCTGTAGTCACACCCTGCAGTCACACCCTCTCGTCACACCCCATAGTCAAACCCTGTAGTCACACCCTGTAGTCACACCCTGTAGTCACACCCTGCAGTCACACCCTGTAGTCACACCCTGCAGTCACACCCTGTAGTCACACCCTGTAGTCACACCCTGCAGTCACACCCTGTAGTCACACCCTGTAGTCACACCCTGCAGTCACACCCTGTAGTCACACCCTGTAGTCACACCCTGTAGTCACACCCTTTAGTCACACCCTGTAGTCACACCCTGTAGTCACACCCTGCAGTCACACCCTCTCGTCACACCCCATAGTCAAACCCTGTAGTCACACCCTGTAGTCACACCCTGTAGTCACACCCTGTAGTCACACCCTGTAGTCACACCCCATAGTCAAACCCTGTAGTCACACCCTGTAGTCACACCCTGTAGTCACACCCTGTAGTCACACCCTGCAGTCACACCCTCTAGTCACACCCTGTAGTCACACCCTGTAGTCACACCCTGTAGTCACACCCTGTAGTCACACCCTGTAGTCACACCCCATAGTCAAACCCTGTAGTCACACCCTGTAGTCACACCCTGTAGTCACACCCTGTAGTCACACCCTGTAGTCACACCCTGCAGTCACACCCTCTCATCACACCCCATAGTCAAACCCTGTAGTCACACCCTGTAGTCACACCCTGTAGTCACACCCTGTAGTCACACCCTGTAGTCACACCCCATAGTCAAACCCTGTAGTCACACCCTGTAGTCACACCCTGTAGTCACACCCTGTAGTCACACCCTGCAGTCACACCCTCTCGTCACACCCTGTAGTCACACCCTGTAGTCACACCCTGTAGTCACACCCTGTAGTCACACCCTGCAGTCACACCCTCTCGTCACACCCTCTCGTCACACCCTGTAGTCACACCCTGTAGTCACACCCTGTAGTCACACCCTGCAGTCACACCCTGTAGTCACACCCTGTAGTCACACCCTGTAGTCACACCCTGCAGTCACACCCTGTAGTCACATCCTGTAGTCACACCCTGTAGTCACACCCTGCAGTCACACCCTGTAGTCACACCCTGTAGTCATACCCTGTAGTCACACCCTGCAGTCACACCCTCTCGTCACACCCTGTAGTCACACCCTGTAGTCACACCCTGTAGTCACACCCTGTAGTCACACCCCATAGTCACACCCTGTAGTCACACCCTGTAGTCACACCCTGTAGTCACACCCTGTAGTCACACCCTGTAGTCACACCCTGTAGTCACACCCTGTAGTCACACCCTGTAGTCACACCCTGCAGTCACACCCTGTAGTCACACCCTTTAGTCACACCCTGCAGTCACACCCTGTAGTCACACCCTGTAGTCACACCCTGTAGTCACACCCTGCAGTCACACCCTCTCGTCACACCCCATAGTCAAACCCTGTAGTCACACCCTGTAGTCACACCCTGTAGTCACACCCTGTAGTCACACCCTGTAGTCACACCCCATAGTCAAACCCTGTAGTCACACCCTGTAGTCACACCCTGTAGTCACACCCTGTAGTCACACCCTGCAGTCACACCCTCTCGTCACACCCTGTAGTCACACCCTGTAGTCACACCCTGTAGTCACACCCTCTCGTCACACCCTCTCGTCACACCCTGTAGTCACACCCTGTAGTCACACCCTGTAGTCACACCCTGTAGTCACACCCTGTAGTCACACCCTGTAGTCACACCCTGTAGTCACACCCTGTAGTCACACCCTGCAGTCACACCCTCTCGTCACACCCTCTCGTCACACCCTGTAGTCACACCCTGTAGTCACACCCTGTAGTCACACCCTGTAGTCACACCCTGTAGTCACACCCTGTAGTCACACCCTGTAGTCACACCCTGTAGTCACACCCTGTAGTCACACCCTGTAGTCACACCCTGTAGTCAAACCCTGTAGTCACACCCTGTAGTCACACCCTGTAGTCACACCCTGTAGTCACACCCTGTAGTCACACCCTGTAGTCACACCCTGTAGTCACACCCTGTAGTCACACCCTGTAGTCACACCCTGTAGTCACACCCTGCAGTCACACCCTGTAGTCACACCCTTTAGTCACACCCTGCAGTCACACCCTGCAGTCACACCCTGTAGTCACACCCTGCAGTCACACCCTGTAGTCACACCCTTTAGTCACACCCTGCAGTCACACCCTGCAGTCACACCCTTTAGTCACACCCTGCAGTCACACCCTGTAGTCACACCCTGCAGTCACACCCTGCAGTCACACCCTGCAGTCACACCCTGCAGTCACACCCTTTAGTCACACCCTGCAGTCACACCCTGTAGTCACACCCTGCAGTCACACCCTGTAGTCACACCCTTTAGTCACACCCTGCAGTCACACCCTGCAGTCACACCCTTTAGTCACACCCTGCAGTCACACCCTGTAGTCACACCCTTTAGTCACACCCTGCAGTCACACCCTTTAGTCACACCCTTTAGTCACACCCTGTAGTCACACCCTGTAGTCACACCCTGTAGTCACACCCTGTAGTCACACCCTGCAGTCACACCCTGTAGTCACACCCTGCAGTCACACCCTGTAGTCACAAACTTTAGTCACACCCTGCAATCACACCCTGTAGTCACTCCCTTTAGTCACACCCTGCAGTCACACCCTGTAGTCACACCCTTTAGTCACACCCTGCAGTCACACCCTTTAGTCACACCCTGTAGTCAGTCACCCTGTAGTCACACCCTGTCAGTCACACCCTGCAGTCACACCCTGTAGTCACACCCTGTAGTCACACCCTGTAGTCACACCCTGCAGTCACACCCTGTAGTCACACCCTGTAGTCACACCCTGTAGTCACACCCTGTAGTCACACCCTGCAGTCACACCCTGTAGTCACACCCTGCAGTCACACCCTGTAGTCACATCCTGTAGTCACACCCTGTAGTCACACCCTGCAGTCACACCCTGTAGTCACACCCTGTAGTCATACCCTGTAGTCACACCCTGCAGTCACACCCTCTCGTCACACCCTGTAGTCACATCCTCTAGTCACACCCTGTAGTCACACCCTGTAGTCACACCCTGTAGTCACACCCTGTAGTCACACCCTGTAGTCACACCCCGTAGTCACACCCTGTAGTCACACCCTGTAGTCACACCCTCTCGTCACACCCTGTAGTCACACCCTGTAGTCACACCCTGTAGTCACACCCCATAGTCACACCCTGTAGTCACACCCTGTAGTCACACCCTGCAGTCACACCCTGCAGTCACACCCTGTAGTCACACCCTGTAGTCACACCCTGTAGTCACACCCTGCAGTCACACCCTGTAGTCACACCCTTTAGTCACACCCTGTAGTCACACCCTGTAGTCACACCCTGTAGTCACACCCTGTAGTCACACCCTGCAGTCACACCCTGTAGTCACACCCTGTAGTCACACCCTGTAGTCACACCCTGTAGTCACACCCTGCAGTCACACCCTGTAGTCACACCCTTTAGTCACACCCTGCAGTCACACCCTGCAGTCACACCCTTTAGTCACACCCTGCAGTCACACCCTGTAGTCACACCCTGCAGTCACACCCTGCAGTCACACCCTGCAGTCACACCCTGCAGTCACACCCTGCAGTCACACCCTGTAGTCACACCCTGCAGTCACACCCTGTAGTCACACCCTGTAGTCAAACCCTGTAGTCACACCCCATAGTCACACCCTGTAGTCACACCCTGTAGTCACACCCTGTAGTCACACCCTGTAGTCACACCCTTTAGTCACACCCTGTAGTCACACCCTGTAGTCACACCCTGTAGTCACACCCTGCAGTCACACCCTGTAGTCACACCCTTTAGTCACACCCTGCAGTCACACCCTGTAGTCACACCCTGTAATCACACCCTGTAGTCACACCCTGCAGTCACACCCTTTAGTCACACCCTGCAGTCACACCCTGCAGTCACACCCTTTAGTCACACCCTGCAGTCACACCCTGTAGTCACACCCTGCAGTCACACCCACACCCTGCAGTCACACCCTGCAGTCACACCCTGCAGTCACACCCTTTAGTCACACCCTGCAGTCACACCCTGTAGTCACACCCTGCAGTCACACCCTGTAGTCACACCCTGTAGTCACACCCTGCAGTCACACCCTGCAGTCACACCCTTTAGTCACACCCTGCAGTCACACCCTGTAGTCACACCCTTTAGTCACACCCTGCAGTCACACCCTTTAGTCACACCCTTTAGTCACACCCTGTAGTCACACCCTGTAGTCACACCCTGTAGTCACACCCTGTAGTCACACCCTGCAGTCACACCCTGTAGTCACACCCTGCAGTCACACCCTGTAGTCACAAACTTTAGTCACACCCTGCAATCACACCCTGTAGTCACTCCCTTTAGTCACACCCTGCAGTCACACCCTGTAGTCACACCCTTTAGTCACACCCTGCAGTCACACCCTTTAGTCACACCCTGTAGTCACACCCTGTAGTCACACCCTGTAGTCACACCCTGCAGTCACACCCTGTAGTCACACCCTTTAGTCACACCCTGTAGTCACACCCTGCAGTCACACCCTGTAGTCACACCCTGTAGTCACACCCTGTAGTCACACCCTGCAGTCACACCCTGTAGTCACACCCTGCAGTCACACCCTGTAGTCACATCCTGTAGTCACACCCTGTAGTCACACCCTGCAGTCACACCCTGTAGTCACACCCTGTAGTCATACCCTGTAGTCACACCCTGCAGTCACACCCCTCTCGTCACACCCTGTAGTCACATCCTCTAGTCACACCCTGTAGTCACACCCTGTAGTCACACCCTGTAGTCACACCCTGTAGTCACACCCCGTAGTCACACCCCGTAGTCACACCCCCTGTAGTCACACCCTCTCGTCACACCCTGTAGTCACACCCTGTAGTCACACCCTGTAGTCACACCCCATAGTCACACCCTGTAGTCACACCCTGTAGTCACACCCTGCAGTCACACCCTGCAGTCACACCCTGTAGTCACACCCTGTAGTCACACCCTGCAGTCACACCCTGTAGTCACACACCCCTCACACCCTGTAGTCACACCCTGTAGTCACACCCTGTAGTCACACCCTGCAGTCACACCCTGTAGTCACACCCTGTAGTCACACCCTGTAGTCACACCCTGTAGTCACACCTTAGTCAGTCACACCCTGTAGTCACACCCTTTAGTCACACCCTGCAGTCACACCCTGCAGTCACACCCTTTAGTCACACCCTGCAGTCACACCCTGTAGTCACACCCTTTAGTCACACCCTTAGTCACACCCTGCAGTCACACCCTGCAGTCACACCCAGTCACACCCTGCAGTCACACCCTGTAGTCACACCCTGCAGTCACACCCTGCAGTCACACCCTGCAGTCACACCCTGCAGTCACACCCTGCAGTCACACCCTGTAGTCACACCCTGCAGTCACACCCTGTAGTCACACCCTTTAGTCACACCCTGCAGTCACACCCTGCAGTCACACCCTTTAGTCACACCCTGCAGTCACACCCTGTAGTCACACCCTTTAGTCACACCCTGCAGTCACACCCTGTAGTCACACCCTTTAGTCACACCCTGCAGTCA
The DNA here is from genome assembly GCF_023373465.1 of Oncorhynchus keta. NCBI lineage: Eukaryota > Metazoa > Chordata > Actinopteri > Salmoniformes > Salmonidae > Oncorhynchus > Oncorhynchus keta. The sequence goes on along the minus strand of NW_026290954.1, from coordinate 1,860,868 downwards.
CACCCTGTAGTCACACCCTTTAGTCACACCCTGCAGTCACACCCTTTAGTCACACCCTTTAGTCACACCCTGTAGTCACACCCTGCAGTCACACCCTTTAGTCACACCCTGTAGTCACACCCTGTAGTCACACCCTGTAGTCACACCCTGCAGTCACACCCTGTAGTCACACCCTTTAGTCACACCCTGTAGTCACACCCTACAGTCACACCCTGTAGTCACACCCTGTAGTCACACCCTGTAGTCACACCCTGTAGTCACACCCTGCAGTCACACCCTGTAGTCACACCCTGCAGTCACACCCTGTAGTCACACCCTGTAGTCACTCCCTTTAGTCACACCCTGCAGTCACACCCTGTAGTCACTCCCTTTAGTCACACCCTGTAGTCACACCCTGCAGTCACACCCTCTCGTCACACCCTGTAGTCACATCCTCTAGTCACACCCTGTAGTCACACCCTGTAGTCACACCCTGTAGTCACACCCTGTAGTCACACCCTGTAGTCACACCCTGTAGTCACACCCTGTAGTCACACCCTGTAGTCACACCCTCTCGTCACACCCTGTAGTCACACCCTGTAGTCACACCCTGTAGTCACACCCCATAGTCACACCCTGTAGTCACACCCTGTAGTCACACCCTGCAGTCACACCCTGCAGTCACACCCTGTAGTCACACCCTGTAGTCACACCCTGTAGTCACACCCTGCAGTCACACCCTGTAGTCACACCCTTTAGTCACACCCTGTAGTCACACCCTGTAGTCACACCCTGTAGTCACACCCTGCAGTCACACCCTGTAGTCACACCCTGTAGTCACACCCTGTAGTCACACCCTGTAGTCACACCCTGTAGTCACACCCTTTAGTCACACCCTGCAGTCACACCCTGTCAGTCACACCCTTTAGTCACACCCTGCAGTCACACCCTGTAGTCACACCCTTTAGTCACACCCTGCAGTCACACCCTGCAGTCACACCCTGCAGTCACACCCCTCACACCCTGCAGTCACACCCTGCAGTCACACCCTGCAGTCACACCCTGCAGTCACACCCTGCAGTCACACCCTGTAGTCACACCCTGCAGTCACACCCTGTAGTCACACCCTTTAGTCACACCCTGCAGTCACACCCTGCAGTCACACCCTGCAGTCACACCCTGCAGTCACACCCTGTAGTCACACCCTTTAGTCACACCCTGCAGTCACACCCTGTAGTCACACCCTTTAGTCACACCCTGCAGTCACACCCTGTAGTCACACCCTTTAGTCACACCCTGCAGTCACACCCTGCAGTCACACCCTTTAGTCACACCCTGTAGTCACACCCTGTAGTCACACCCTGTAGTCACACCCTGTAGTCACACCCTCTCGTCACACCCTGCAGTCACACCCTCTAGTCACACCCTGTAGTCACACCCTGTAGTCACACCCTGCAGTCACACCCTGTAGTCACACCCTGTAGTCACACCCCATAGTCACACCCTGCAGTCACACCCCATAGTCACACCCCATAGTCACACCCTGCAGTCACACCCTGTAGTCACACCCTGCAGTCACACCCTCTCGTCACACCCTGCAGTCACACCCTCTCGTCACACCCTGTAGTCACACCCTGTAGTCACACCCTGTAGTCACACCCTGCAGTCACACCCTGCAGTCACACCCTGTAGTCACACCCTGCAGTCACACCCTGTAGTCACACCCCATAGTCACACCCCATAGTCACACCATATGTTCACAAGCATTAACACACGTACATGTACTCTATATAATTGCCTCCTCTACACTCTAACCACATTAACACATGTACTCTATATAATTCTTCCTACATGGTTTTGGAAGTCAGACACTATTTCCTTTGAACATTGTTGAACAATAAAACCTCACTTTTGGACATATATTAAGAGATGTTTTTCTCTATCTCTCTCCCTCCCTCTGTGTCTCCCCCATCTCTCTCTCTCTCTCTTTCTCTCTCTCTGTCTTCCCTCTCTCTCTCTCTTTCTCTCTCTCTTTCTCCTTCCTTCCTTCCTTCCTTCCTTCCTTCCTTCCTTCCTTCCTTCCTTCCTTCCTTCCCTCTCTCTCTCTCTCTTTCTCCTTCCTCCCTTCCCTCTCTCTCTCTCTCTGCTCCCCTGTCATGGTCTTTGTTAGCTGTGACTTTTCTCTGTGTGGTTTATCTCAGCGGAGACAGTATGCCTCTCGCTGGCTCACGGCCTCCGTTTCCACGGCAACTTTCTAATTGATTTGGACGAGATCCAGACTGCACTGGATACCCAGCGCGCTATTGATGTCAAAAGAAGCACGTGCAAAACGAGAAGATGGGGATACCACCATATGGTTGGTTCCACACGGCCTCGGCCTCGCCCTGGCTCCATACAGGCCATTTAGCCGTTTTCAATGAGACGTTTTTATTATATTGGTGAATAGAACCCACGTGTGATTGATGATGATATTTCATAAATTTTGATATTTTCTTTTGTATGAGGGATAATGAGGATGGATACTCTGAATAGGGACACCACGAGCTGTCAGTGTGTTATTCAGGATAGCACACTGTCAATAGATAGATACTCTCAACGCACGCACACACACACACACACACACACACACACACACACACACACACACACACACACACACACACACACACACACACACACACACACACACACACACACACACACACACACACACACACACACACACACACACACACACACACACACACACACATGGGAAATGGGTAATTTCACAAAATGGGGGATCTTTTGGACATTCAAACATTTAAGAAATCAATTTTAAAAATATATATTGTTTTAAGATTGAATTGGATGTGTTTAGCCTACGGAAGAACACCTTTCCCCATCTCAGGCATTACAGTCCTGTGAACTACCAACATTTTATCTGCACTTCTACCACACCATCTGTCACCCCGGTTACGGACACATTATGCAACTATTATTGAAGAGAGTGTTGGAGATAATACAACAAGTTCTCATTGATCGAGTGGCTGAGGGACCCCTAACTGGGCTGATGGACCCCTAACTGGGCTGATGGACCCCTAACTGGGCTGAGGGACCCCTAACTGGGCTGATGGACCCCTAACTGGGCTGATGGACCCCTAACTGGGCTGAGGGACCCCTAACTGGGCTGATGGACCCCTAACTGGGCTGAGGGACCCCTAACTGGGCTGATGGACCCCTAACTGGGCTGAGGGACCCCTAACTGGGCTGATGGACCCCTAACTGGGCTGATGGACCCCTAACTGGGCTGAGGGACCCCTAACTGGGCTGATGGACCCCTAACTGGGCTGAGGGACCCCTAACTGGGCTGATGGACCCCTAACTGGGCTGAGGGACCCCTAACTGGGCTGATGGACCCCTAACTGGGCTGATGGACCCCTAACTGGGCTGATGGACCCCTAACTGGGCTGAGGGACCCCTAACTGGGCTGATGGATAGTGGGGGATAGTAGACTGACAAAGACTGGTGCTTTTGCTGTTCGTTAGGCCTACAACACATCTTGTTGGCTGATGAAAAGTGAGTTATCCCTGTTTGGTGAATACCCAGCATGCCCTTCTCACACCCCTCTCCCCTGTGAGTTATCCCTGTTTGGTGAATACCCAGCATGCCCTCCTCTCACCCCTCCCCCTCCCCCTGTGAGTTATCCCTGTTTGGTGAATACCCAGCATGCCCTCCTCTCACCCCTCCCCCTCCCCCTGTGAGTTATCCCTGTTTGGTGAATACCCAGCATGCCCTTCTCACACCCCTCCCCCCTGTGAGTTATCCCTGTTTGGTGAATACCCAGCATGCCCTCCTCTCACCCCTCCCCCTCCCCCCTGTGAGTTATCCCTGTTTGGTGAATACCCAGCATGCCCTTCTCACACCCCTCTCCCCTGTGAGTTATCCCTGTTTGGTGAATACCCAGCATGCCCTTCTCACACCCCTCTCCCCTGTGAGTTATCCCTGTTTGGTGACTACCCAGCATGCCCTCCTCTCACCCCTCTCCCCTGTGAGTTATCCCTGTTTGGTGAATACCCAGCATGCCCTCCTCTCACCCCTCCCCCTGTGAGTTATCCCTGTTTGGTGAATACCCAGCATGCCCTCCTCTCACCCCTCCCCTCCCCTGTGAGTTATCCCTGTTTGGTGAATACCCAGCATGCCCTCCTCACACCCCTCCTCCCCTGTGAGTTATCCCTGTTTGGTGAATACCCAGCATGCCCTCCTCTCACCCTCCCCCCTGTGAGTTATCCCTGTTTGGTGAATACCCAGCATGCCCTCCTCTCACCCCTCCCCCTCCCCCCTGTGAGTTATCCCTGTTTGGTGAATACCCAGCATGCCCTCCTCTCACCCCTCCCCTTGTGAGTTATCCCTGTTTGGTGACTACCCAGCATGCCCTCCTCACACCCCCTCCCTGCCCCCCTGTGAGTTATCCCTGTTTGGTGAATACCCAGCATGCCCTCCTCTCACCCCTCCCCCTCCCCCTGTGAGTTATCCCCTGTTTGGTGAATACCCAGCATGCCCTCCTCACACCCCTCCCCTGTGAGTTATCCCTGTTTGGTGAATACCCAGCATGCCCTGTTTGGCTGAATACCTGCCCTCCCCCCCCCCCCTGTGAGTTATCCCTGTTTGGTGAATACCCAGCATGCCCTCCTCTCACCCCTCCCCTCCCCTGTGAGTTATCCCTGTTTGGTGACTACCCAGCATGCCCTCCTCTCCCCCCTCCCCCATGTGAGTTATCCCTGTTTGGTGAATATCCAGCATGCCCTTCCCTCACCCCTCCCCCCCCCCCTGTGAGTTATCCCTGTTTGGTGAATATCCAGCATGCCCTCCTCTCACCCCTCCCCTCCCCTGTGAGTTATCCCTGTTTGGTGAATACCCAGCATGCCCTCCTCTCACCCCTCCCCTCCCCTGTGAGTTATCCCTGTTTGGTGAATACCCAGCATGCCCTCCTCTCACCCCCCTCTCTCCCCTGTGAGTTATCCCTGTTTGGTGAATACCCAGCATGCCCTCCTCAGTTATCACCCCTCCCCTCCCACCTGTGAGTTATCCCTGTTTGGTGAATACCCAGCATGCCCTCCTCTCACCCCTCCCCCTGTGAGTTATCCCTGTTTGGTGACTACCCAGCATGCCCTCCTCTCACCCCTCCCCTGTGAGTTATCCCTGTTTGGTGAATACCCAGCATGCCCTCCTCTCACCCCCTCCCCTCCCCCTGTGAGTTATCCCTGTTTGGTGAATATCCAGCATGCCCTTCTCACACCCCTCCCCCTCCCCCTGTGAGTTATCCCTGTTTGGTGAATACCCAGCATGCCCTCCTCTCACCCCTCCCCCCTGTGAGTTATCCCTGTTTGGTGAATACCCAGCATGCCCTCCTCTCACCCCTCCCCTCCCCTGTGAGTTATCCCTGTTTGGTGAATATCCAGCATGCCCTTCTCACACCCCTCCCCTCCCCTGTGAGTTATCCCTGTTTGGTGAATACCCAGCATGCCCTCCTCTCACCCCTCCCCTCCCCCCCATGTGAGTTATCCCTGTTTGGTGAATACCCAGCATGCCCTCCTCTCACCCCTCCCCTCCCCCTGTGAGTTATCCCTGTTTGGTGAATACCCAGCATGCCCTCCTCACACCCCTCCCCCTGTGAGTTATCCCTGTTTGGTGAATACCCAGCATGCCCTTCTCACACCCCTCTCCCCTGTGAGTTATCCCTGTTTGGTGAATACCCAGCATGCCCTTCTCACACCCCTCTCCCCTGTGAGTTATCCCTGTTTGGTGAATACCCAGCATGCCCTTCTCACACCCCTCTCCCCTGTGAGTTATCCCTGTTTGGTGAATACCCAGCATGCCCTCCTCTCACCCCTCCCCCCCCCCTGTGAGTTATCCCTGTTTGGTGAATACCCAGCATGCCCTCCTCACACCCCTCCCCCTCCCCCCTGTGAGTTATCCCTGTTTGGTGACTACCCAGCATGCCCTTCTCACACCCCTCCCCTCCCCTCCCGTGAGTTATCCCTGTTTGGTGAATACCCAGCATGCCCTCCTCACACCCCTCCCCTCCCCCCTGTGAGTTATCCCTGTTTGGTGACTACCCAGCATGCCCTTCTCACACCCCTCCCCCTGTGAGTTATCCCTGTTTGGTGAATACCCAGCATGCCCTCCTCACACCCCTCCCCTCCCCCCTGTGAGTTATCCCTGTTTGGTGAATACCCAGCATGCCCTTCTCACACCCCTCCCCCTCCCCCTGTGAGTTATCCCTGTTTGGTGAATACCCAGCATGCCCTTCTCACACCCCTCCCCCCTGTGAGTTATCCCTGTTTGGTGAATACCCAGCATGTCCTCCTCACACCCCTCCCCCCTGTGAGTTATCCCTGTTTGGTGAATACCCAGCATGCCCTCCTCACACCCCTCCCCCTCCCCCCTGTGAGTTATCCCTGTTTGGTGACTACCCAGCATGCCCTTCTCACACCCCTCCCCCCTGTGAGTTATCCCTGTTTGGTGAATACCCAGCATGCCCTCCTCACACCCCTCCCCCCTGTGAGTTATCCCTGTTTGGTGAATACCCAGCATGCCCTCCTCTCACCCCTCCCCTCCTCCTGTGAGTTATCCCTGTTTGGTGAATATCCAGCATGCCCTTCTCACACCCCTCCCCTCCCCCTGTGAGTTATCCCTGTTTGGTGAATACCCAGCATGCCCTTCTCACACCCCTCTCCCCTGTAAGTTATCCCTGTTTGGTGAATACCCAGCATGCCCTTCTCACACCCCTCTCCCCTGTGAGTTATCCCTGTTTGGTGAATACCCAGCATGCCCTTCTCACACCCCTCTCCCCTGTGAGTTATCCCTGTTTGGTGAATACCCAGCATGCCCTCCTCTCACCCCTCCCCCCCCCTGTGAGTTATCCCTGTTTGGTGAATACCCAGCATGCCCTTCTCACACCCCTCTCCCCTGTGAGTTATCCCTGTTTGGTGAATACCCAGCATGCCCTCCTCACACCCCCCCTCCCCCTATGAGTTATCCCTGTTTGGTGAATACCCAGCATGCCCTCCTCTCACCCCTCCCCTCCCCTATGAGTTATCCCAGTTTGGTGAATACCCAGCATGCCCTCCTCACACCCTCCCCTCCCCCTATGAGTTATCCCTGTTTGGTGAATATCCAGCATGCCCTCCTCACACCCCTCCCCTCCCCTATGAGTTATCCCTGTTTGGTGAATACCCAGCATGCCCTCCTCACACCCTCCCCCTCCCCTATGAGTTATCCCTGTTTGGTGAATACCCAGCATGCCCTCCTCACCCCCTCCCCTCCCCCTATGAGTTATCCCTGTTTGGTGAATATCCAGCATGCCCTCCTCTCACCCCTCCCCTCCCCTATGAGTTATCCCTGTTTGGTGAATACCCAGCATGCCCTTCTCACACCCCCTCCCCCTCCCCTGTGAGTTATCCCTGTTTGGTGAATATCCAGCATGCCCTCCTCTCACCCCTCCCCCTCCCCCCTGTGAGTTATCCCTGTTTGGTGACTACCCAGCATGCCCTCCTCTCACCCCTCCCCCTGTGAGTTATCCCTGTTTGGTGAATACCCAGCATGCCCTTCTCACACCCCCCCCTCCCCCTGTGAGTTATCCCTGTTTGGTGAATACCCAGCATGCCCTCCTCACACCCCTCCCCCCTGTGAGTTATCCCTGTTTGGTGAATACCCAGCATGCCCTCCTCACACCCCTCCCCCCTCCCCCTGTGAGTTATCCCTGTTTGGTGACTACCCAGCATGCCCTCCTCTCACCCCTCCCCGCTGTGAGTTATCCCTGTTTGGTGAATACCCAGCATGCCCTCCTCACACCCCTCCCCTTCCCCCCTGTGAGTTATCCCTGTTTGGTGAATACCCAGCATGCCCTCCTCTCACCCCTCCCCCCCCCCTGTGAGTTATCCCTGTTTGGTGAATACCCAGCATGCCCTCCTCTCACCCCTCCCCCTCCCCCCTGTGAGTTATCCCTGTTTGGTGAATACCCAGCATGCCCTCCTCACACCCCTCCCCCTCCCCCTGTGAGTTATCCCTGTTTGGTGAATACCCAGCATGCCCTCCTCTCACCCCTCCCCCTCTCCCCTGTGAGTTATCCCTGTTTGGTGAATACCCAGCATGCCCTCCTCACACCCCTCCCCCTCCCCCCTGTGAGTTATCCCTGTTTGGTGAATACCCAGCATGCCCTCCTCTCACCCCTCCCCTCCCCCTGTGAGTTATCCCTGTTTGGTGAATACCCAGCATGCCCTCCTCACACCCCTCCCCCTCCCACCTGTGAGTTATCCCTGTTTGGTGAATACCCAGCATGCCCTCCTCACACCCCTCCCCCTGTGAGTTATCCCTGTTTGGTGACTACCCAGCATGCCCTCCTCACACCCCTCCCCCTCCACCTGTGAGTTATCCCTGTTTGGTGAATACCCAGCATGCCCTCCTCACACCCCTCCCCCTCCCCCTATGAGTTATCCCTGTTTGGTGAATACCCAGCATGCCCTCCTCTCACCCCTCCCCCTCCCCCTATGAGTTATCCCAGTTTGGTGAATACCCAGCATGCCCTCCTCACACCCCTCCCCCTCCCCCTATGAGTTATCCCTGTTTGGTGAATATCCAGCATGCCCTCCTCACACCCCTCCCCCTCCCCCTATGAGTTATCCCTGTTTGGTGAATACCCAGCATGCCCTCCTCACACCCCTCCCCCTCCCCCTATGAGTTATCCCTGTTTGGTGAATACCCAGCATGCCCTCCTCACACCCCTCCCCCTCCCCCTATGAGTTATCCCTGTTTGGTGAATATCCAGCATGCCCTCCTCTCACCCCTCCCCCTCCCCCTATGAGTTATCCCTGTTTGGTGAATACCCAGCATGCCCTTCTCACACCCCTCCCCTTCCCCCCTGTGAGTTATCCCTGTTTGGTGAATATCCAGCATGCCCTCCTCTCACCCCTCCCCCTCCCCTTCCTGTGAGTTATCCCTGTTTGGTGACTACCCAGCATGCCCTCCTCTCACCCCTCCCCCCCTGTGAGTTATCCCTGTTTGGTGAATACCCAGCATGCCCTTCCCTCACACCCCTCCCCTCCCCTGTGAGTTATCCCTGTTTGGTGAATACCCAGCATGCCCTCCTCACACCCCTCCCCCTGTGAGTTATCCCTGTTTGGTGAATACCCAGCATGCCCTCCTCACACCCTCCCCTCCCCCTGTGAGTTATCCCTGTTTGGTGACTACCCAGCATGCCCTCCTCTCACCCCTCCCCCTGTGAGTTATCCCTGTTTGGTGAATACCCAGCATGCCCTCCTCACACCCCTCCCCTCCCCCTGTGAGTTATCCCTGTTTGGTGAATACCCAGCATGCCCTCCTCTCACCCTCCCCTCCCCCTGTGAGTTATCCCTGTTTGGTGAATACCCAGCATGCCCTCCTCTCACCCCTCCCCTCTCCCCTGTGAGTTATCCCTGTTTGGTGAATACCCAGCATGCCCTCCTCACACCCCCCCCCCCCCCTGTGAGTTATCCCTGTTTGGTGACTACCCAGCATGCCCTCCTCACACCCCTCCCCTCCACCTGTGAGTTATCCCTGTTTGGTGAATACCCAGCATGCCCTCCTCACACCCCTCCCCTCCCCTATGAGTTATCCCTGTTTGGTGAATACCCAGCATGCCCTCCTCTCACCCCTCCCCTCCCCTATGAGTTATCCCAGTTTGGTGAATACCCAGCATGCCCTCCTCACACCCCCTCCCCTCCCCTATGAGTTATCCCTGTTTGGTGAATATCCAGCATGCCCTCCTCACACCCCTCCCCCTCCCCCTATGAGTTATCCCTGTTTGGTGAATACCCAGCATGCCCTCCTCACACCCCTCCCCTCCCCTATGAGTTATCCCTGTTTGGTGAATACCCAGCATGCCCTCCTCACACCCCTCCCCTCCCCTATGAGTTATCCCTGTTTGGTGAATATCCAGCATGCCCTCCTCTCACCCCCCCCCCTCCCCCTATGAGTTATCCCTGTTTGGTGAATACCCAGCATGCCCTTCTCACACCCCTCCCCTCCCCCTGTGAGTTATCCCTGTTTGGTGAATATCCAGCATGCCCTCCTCTCACCCCTCCCCCCCCCCTGTGAGTTATCCCTGTTTGGTGACTACCCAGCATGCCCTCCTCTCACCCCTCCCCCCTGTGAGTTATCCCTGTTTGGTGAATACCCAGCATGCCCTTCTCACACCCCTCCCCCTCCCCCCTGTGAGTTATCCCTGTTTGGTGAATACCCAGCATGCCCTCCTCACACCCCTCCCCCCTGTGAGTTATCCCTGTTTGGTGAATACCCAGCATGCCCTCCTCACACCCCTCCCCTCCCCTGTGAGTTATCCCTGTTTGGTGACTACCCAGCATGCCCTCCTCTCACCCCTCCCCCTGTGAGTTATCCCTGTTTGGTGAATACCCAGCATGCCCTCCTCACACCCTCCCCTCCCCCTGTGAGTTATCCCTGTTTGGTGAATACCCAGCATGCCCTCCTCTCACCCCTCCCCCTCCCCCTTTGAGTTATCCCTGTTTGGTGAATACCCAGCATGCCCTCCTCTCACCCCTCCCCTCTCCCCTGTGAGTTATCCCTGTTTGGTGAATACCCAGCATGCCCTCCTCACACCCTCCCCTCCCCCTGTGAGTTATCCCTGTTTGGTGAATACCCAGCATGCCCTCCTCTCACCCCTCCCCTCTCCCCTGTGAGTTATCCCTGTTTGGTGAATACCCAGCATGCCCTCCTCACACCCCTCCCCCTCCCCCTGTGAGTTATCCCTGTTTGGTGAATACCCAGCATGCCCTCCTCTCACCCCTCCCCCCTGTGAGTTATCCCTGTTTGGTGAATACCCAGCATGCCCTCCTCACACCCCTCCCCTCCCACCTGTGAGTTATCCCTGTTTGGTGAATACCCAGCATGCCCTCCTCACACCCCTCCCCCCTGTGAGTTATCCCTGTTTGGTGACTACCCAGCATGCCCTCCTCACACCCCTCCCCCTCCACCTGTGAGTTATCCCTGTTTGGTGACTACCCAGCATGCCCTCCTCACACCCCTCCCCCCTGTGAGTTATCCCTGTTTGGTGAATACCCAGCATGTCCTCCTCACACCCCTCCCCCTGTGAGTTATCCCTGTTTGGTGAATACCCAGTATGCCCTTCTCACCCCCCCCTGTGAGTTATCCCTGTTTGGTGACTACCCAGCATGCCCTTCTCACACCCCTCCCCCTCCCCCCTGTGAGTTATCCCTGTTTGGTGAATACCCAGCATGCCCTCCTCTCAAATCAAATCAAATAATCAAATCAAATGTTATTTGTCACATACACATGGTTAGCAGATGTTAATGCGAGTGTAGCGAAATGCTTGTGCTTCTAGTTCCGACAATGCAGTGATAACCAACAAGTAATCTAACTAACAATTCCAAAACTACTGTCTTATACACAGTGTAAGGGGATAAAGAATATGTACATAAGGATATATGAATGAGTGATGGTACAGAGCAGCATACAGTAGATGGTATCGAGTACAGTATATACATATGAGATGAGTGTGTAGACAAAGTAAACAAAGTGGCATAGTTAAAGTGGCTAGTGATACATGTATTACATAAGGATGCAGTCGATGATGTAGAGTACAGTATATACGTATGCATATGAGATGAATAATGTAGGGTAAGTAACATTATATAAGGTAGCATTGTTTAAAGTGGCTATTGAAATATTTTACATAATTTCCCATCAATTCCCATTATTAAAGTGGCTGGAGTTGAGTCAGTGTCAATGACAGTGTGTTGGCAGCAGCCACTCAATGTTAGTGGTGGCTGTTTAACAGTCTGATGGCCTTGAGATAGAAGCTGTTTTTCAGTCTCTCGGTCCCAGCTTTGATGCACCTGTACTGACCTCGCCTTCTGGATGATAGCGGGGTGAACAGGCAGTGGTTCGGGTGGTTGATGTCCTTGATGATCTTTATGGCCTTCCTGTGACATCGGGTGGTGTAGGTGTCCTGGAGGGCAGGTAGTTTGCCCCCGGTGATGCGTTGTGCAGACCTCACTACCCTCTGGAGAGCCTTACGGTTGAGGGCGGAGCAGTTGCCGTACCAGGTGGTGATACAGCCCGACAGGATGCTCTCGATTGTGCATCTGTAGAAGTTTGTGAGTGCTTTTGGTGACAAGCCGAATTTCTTCAGCCTCCTGAGGTTGAAGAGGCGCTGCTGCGCCTTCTTCACGACGCTGTCAGTGTGAGTGGACCAATTCAGTTTGTCTGTGATGTGTATGCCGAGGAACTTAAAACTTGCTACCCTCTCCACTACTGTTCCATCGATGTGGATAGGGGGGTGTTCCCTCTGCTGTTTCCTGAAGTCCACAATCATCTCCTCACCCCTCCCCCCTGTGAGTTATCCCTGTTTGGTGACTACCCAGCATGCCCTTCTCACACCCCTATACACCCATCATAGCTAACATAAAGTGCCCCAAGGTCTTTTCAGCCTCTCCCTCCTTCCCCCATTCTACACCTTCCTCCCTTTTCCATCCCAGAGCTCTTTACCCGTGTCCACGTCAACCACTGTTCCAGCAACACTGAAAACCATAACGTAGAGTGTCAACAGCCGTGAGCTCGGCCCCGAGGGAGTATCCCCATAACCATAACACAGAGTGTCAACAGCCGTGAGCTCGGCCCCCAGGGAGTATCCCCATAACCATAACACAGAGTGTCAACAGCCGTGAGCTCGGCCCCGAGGGAGTATCCCCATAACCATAACACAGAGTGTCAACAGCCGTGAGCTCGGCCCCCAGGGAGTATCTCCATAACCATAACACAGAGTGTCAACAGCCGTGAGCTCGGCCCCGAGGGAGTATCCCCATAACCATAACACAGAGTGTCAACAGCCGTGAGCTCGGCTCCCAGGGAGTATCTCCATAACCATAACACAGAGTGTCAACAGCCGTGAGCTCGGCCCCCAGGGAGTATCTCCATAACCATAACATAGAGTATCAACAGCCGTGAGCTCGGCCCCCAGGGAGTATCTCCATAACCATAACACAGAGTGTCAACAGCCGTGAGCTCGGCCCCGAGGGAGTATCTCCATAACCATAACACAGAGTGTCAACAGCCGTGAGCTCGGCCCCCAGGGAGTATCTCCATAACCATAACACAGAGTGTCAACAGCCGTGAGCTCGGCCCCCAGGGAGTAGCCCCAAAACCATTCATCCTGAAGGCTAAACAGCACTGTTCAACCAAGCAGTTATCTCTACATCCGCAACCAACCAGTTCTTTCTATGTCCACAAAACAGGACTGTTCAACCAATCAGATTACTCTATATCCCAAAAACACTTCATTCTGAATGCTCAACAGCATTGTTCAACCAATCAGATCACTCTACAAATGTGTGTGCCAGATTCAGTTTGTCGTTTGTTCGTTGGTTAGAAACAAAGCACAAATGTCTCCTTCTCCTCCATCTCAATACTTCTCATCCTTCTTCTCCTTCTCAATCCTTCTCCCTTCTCCTCCTTCTTCTCCTTCTCCATCCTTCTCCCTTCTCCTCCTTCTTCTCCTTCTCAATCCTTCTCCTCCTTCTCCTCCTTCTCAATCCTTCTCATCCTTCTCCCTTCTCCTCCTTCTCCTCCTTCTCAATCCTTCTCCTCCTTCTCCTCCTTCTCCTCCTTCTCAATCCTTCTCCTCCTTCTCCTCCTTCTTCTCCTTCTCAATCCTTCTCCTCCTTATTCTCCTTCTCAATCCTTCTCCTTCTCCTCCTTCTCCATCCTTCTCCCTTCTCCTCCTTCTCCCTTCTCCCCCTTCTCCTCCTTCTCCTTCTCCTCCTTCTTCTCCTTCTCAATCCTTCTCCTCCTTCTTCTCCTTCTCCCCCTTCTCCTCCTTCTCCTCATTCTCCCTCCTTCTCCCTCCTTCTCCTCCTTCTCAATCCTTCTCCTCCTTCTCAATCCTTCTCCTCCTTCTCCTCCTTCTTCTCCTTCTCCACCCTTCTCCTCCTTCTTCTCCTTCTCAAGCCTTCTCCTCCTTCTCCTCCTTCTTTTCCTTCTCCTCCTTCTCCTCCTTCTCCTCCTTCTCAATCCTTCTCCTCCTTCTCCTCCTTCTCAATCCTTCTCCTCCTTCTCCTCCTTCTCAATCCTTCTCCTCCTTCTTCTCCTTCTCAATCCTTCTCAATCCTTCTCCTCCTTCTCCTCCTTCTCCTCCTTCTCCTCCTTCTCCATCCTTCTCCCTTCTCCTCCTTCTCCCTTCTCCCCCTTCTCCTCCTTCTCTCTTCTCCTCCTTCTCCTCCTTCTCCCCCTCCTCCCCCTTCTCCCTCCTTCTCCTCCTTCTCCCCCTTCTCCCCCTTCTCCTCTTTCTCAATCCTTCTCCTCCTTCTCCTTCTCAGCCATTCTCCTCCTTCTCCTCCTTCTTCTCCTTCTCAATTCTTCTCCTCCTTCTCATCCTTCTCCCTTCTCCCCCTCCTCCCCCTTCTCCTCTTTCTCCCTCCTTCTCCTCCTTCTCCCTTCTCCTCCTTCTCCCTTCTCCCCCTTTCTCCTCCTTCTCCCTTCTCCTCCTTCTCCTCCTTCTCCCCCTCCTCCCCCTTCTCCTCCTTCTCCTCTTTCTCCTACTTCTCCTCCTTCTCCTCCTTCTCCATCCTGTGTGTGTGTGTACTGTGTGTGTACTCTGTGTGTGTGTGTACTGTGTGTGTGTGTGTGTACCGTGTGTGTACTCTGGGTATGTACTGTGTGTGTGTACTGTGTGTGTGTATCATTGAGTTAGAGGAGGCATGCTGTTCCACAGGAAGGTGTCACCAGACATCAGGAGAACTCTGTCAGAGCACCTGGCACGGCCACAGCTAAAAATGATTTCACAATCCGGGGTTACACATTCAGCTTCACTGTTTTCCTCCCCCAGATGGAGATGAATAGAGAGGGAGAGAGAGAGAGAGAGAGAGAGAGAGAGAGAGAGAGAGAGAGAGCGAGAGAGAGAGGGACAGAGAGAGAGAGGGACAGAGAGAGAGAGAGAGAGAGAGAGAGAGAGAGAGAGAGAGAGAGAGAGAGAGAGAGAGACAGAGAGGGGACAGAGAGAGAGAGGGACAGAGAGAGAGAGAGAGAGAGAGAGAGAGAGAGAGAGAGAGAGAGAGGGACGAGAGAGAGAGGACAGAGAGAGAGGAGAGAGAGAGAGAGAGAGAGAGAGAGAGAGAGAGAGAGAGAGAGAGAGAGAGAGAGAGAGAGAGAGAGAGAGAGAGAGAGAGAGAGAGAGAGAGAGAGAGAGAGAGAGAGAGAGAGAGAGAGAGAGAGAGAGAGAGGACAGAGAGAGAGAGAGAGAGAGAGAGGGCCATCTGTAGACCACGCTCCATCCTCAAACACTTAGGGATCAAAAAGGTGTTGTTTTTCAAAGCAGGCCCTGTCCACCTCCTGCCGAGGGTGTGTCGCCGCAGTTCAAGGGAAGGTGGGAAACTTCTGAGGCCCTGTTGCCCCTCTCTCTTCCCTCCCCTCTTTCCTCCCTCTTTCCTCCCTCTCTCTTCCTCCCCCGTCGCCTCACTCCCTCCCTCCTTCCTTGGGAGGGGTCATAACTGCAGCCTGTATAACATGGGTTACTGCTGACGGGGTCACAGTCGATGAAACCTTTAAAAAAGCCCCCCTTTCACGGTTTCTGTTAAAATTCTGGAGAGATGGGGGTTGTACTGGAGCTGTGGAGCAAGGCCTGGCTCCCAGACCAACAAATGAGATAAGAGTGGTGGCGGGAAGTGGGAGAGACCGGCCAGGGTGTTTTTCAGAGAGGCTATAAGGCGCTATTAGCCCAGAGGAGGGAGAGACCGGCCAGGGTGTAGTTCAGAGAGCAGAGGTTAGAGGGTGCTGTAAGCCCAGGGGAGGGAGAGACCGGCCAGGGTGTAGTTCAGAGAGCAGAAGCTAGAGGGTGCAATAAGTCCAGGTTTGAGAGAGGAATAGCAGCATGCATGTAAATCCCAGCTATAACTCCACCATTCCCTCCACCCTCCTCTGCCCCAAAAATGAAATCCCTTCTCCATTTTAGTTTGGGGCCTCTATGGTACAGAGCATGGCTTGGGCTGAAGGAACACAAAATGAGTCCCATGACTTCTGCCCGCTTATGAGCCTATGCTATGCTATGAGGTGGTTGCACAGAGATAATCCTGGTGAAACACATTAGACGGTGTACAACACCACATACATACTGTAGCAGCTGTTACTGTCCACTGTTTATCTGCATTGTAGTAGGGGTTATGGTCGGTTGGAGTCATTATGGTGGGGGTAACATGGTACGGTAATGTTAAGCCGTGATGGGCCGGAGATGGAAACATACATCAGACCTGGGCCTCCTCTCCTCTCCTCTCCTCTCCTCTCCTCTCCTCTCTCCTCTCCTCCCTCTCCTCCCCTCCCCTCCCCTCTCCTCTCTCCTCTCCTCTCCTCTCCTCTCCTCTCCTCTCCTCTCCTCACCTCTCCTCTCCTCTCCTATGCTCTCCTCTCCTCTCTCCTCTCCTCTCCTCTCCTCTCCTCTCCTCTCCTCTCCTCTCCTCTCCTCTCTCCTCTCCTCTCCTCTCCTCTCTCCTCTCCTCCTCCCCTCCCCTCCCCTCCCCTCTCCTCTCCTCTCCTCTCCTCTGCTCTCCTCTCCTCTCCTCTCTCGAGTTATTTTCCCTCTCCTCTCTCCTCTCCTCTCCTCTCCTCTCCTCTCCTCTCCTCTATAGACTCTCCTCTCCTGATTATAATCTCCTCTCCTCTCTCTCCTCTCCTCTCTACAGAGTCTCCTTATAATAGACCTCTCCTCTCTACTCTCCTCTGCTCTCCTGATTATAATAAACCTCTTCTCCTCTCCCTCTCCACTCCTCTCCTCTCCTCTGCTCTCCCTCTGCTTCCTCTCCTCTCCTCTCCTCTCCTCTCCTCTCCTCTCCTCTCCTCTCCTCTCCAGAGTGATTATAGAGTGATTATAATAGAGTTATAGACTACAGAGTGATTATAATAGAGTTATAGACTACAGAGTGATTATAATAGACCTATAGAGCTACAGACTACAGAGTGATTATAATAGACCTATAGAGCTACAGACTACAGAGTGATTATAATAAACCTATAGAGCTACAGAGTGATTATAATAGACATATAGACTACAGAGTGATTATAATGGAGTTATAGAATACAGAGTGATTATAATGGAGCTATAGAATACAGAGTGATTATAATGGAGTTATAGACTACATAGTGATTATAATGGAGCTATATACTATAGAGTTATAGACTACATAGTGATTATAATGGAGCTATATACTATAGAGTTATAGACTACATAGTGATTATAATGGAGCTATAGACTACAGAGTGATTATAATGGAGCTAAAGACTATAGAGTTACAGACTATAGAGTTATATACTACAGAGTGATTATAATGGAGCTATAGACTATAGAGTTACAGACTATAGAGTTATATACTACAGAGTGATTATAATGGAGCTATAGACTATAGAGTTACAGACTATAGAGTTATATACTACAGAGTGATTATAATGGAGCTATAGAATACAGAGTGATTATAATGGAGCTATAGACTGGCAGCAGGGTAGTTAGAGCGTTGGACTAGTAACCGGAAGGTTCAAATCCCCGAGCTGACAAGGTAAAAATCGGTCGTTCTGCCCCCTGAACAGGCAGTTAACCCACTTCCTAGGCCGTCATTGAAAATAAGAATTTGTTCTTAACTGACTTGCCTGGTTAAATAAAGGTAAAATAAATAGAGTTATAGACTACAGAGTGATTATAATGGAGCTATATAATACTGAGTGATTATCATGGAGCTATAGACTATAGAGTTATAGAATACAGTGATTAAACGGGAGCTATAGACTATAGAGTTATAGACTATAGAGTGATATACTACAGAGTGATTATAATGGAGCTATAGACTATAGAGTTATAGAATACAGAGTGATTATAATGGAGCTATAGACTATAGAGCTGCAGATTGCAGAGTGATTATAATGAAGCTATAGAATACAGAGTGATTATAATGGAGCTATAGACTACAGAGTGATTATAATGAAGCTATAGAATACAGAGTGATTATAATGGAGCTATAGAATACAGAGTGATTATAATGGAGCTATAGACTATAGAGCTTTCGACTACAGCGTGTTTATAATGGAGCTATAGAATACAGAGTGAATTATAATGGAGCTATAGACTATAGAGTTACAGACTATAGAGTTATATACTACAGAGTGATTATAATGGAGCTATAGACTACAGAATGATTATAATAGAGCTATAGACTATAGAGTTATAGACTACAGAGTGATTATAATGAAGCTATAGACTATAGAGTGATTATAATGGAGCTATAGACTATAGAGCTGTAGATTACAGAGTGATTATAATAGAGCTATAGACTACAGAGTGATTATAATAGAGTTATAGACTACAGAGTGATTATAATGGAGCTATATAATACTGAGTGATTATCATGGAGCTATAGACTATATAGTTATAGACTACAGAGTGATTATAATGAAGCTATAGACTATAGAGCTGTAGATTACAGAGTGATTATAATAGAGCTATAGACTACAGAGTGATTATAATGGAGCTATAGACTATATAGTTATAGACTACAGAGTGATTATAATGGAGCTATAGACTATAGAGCTGTAGATTACAGAGTGATTATAATAGAGCTATAGACTATAGAGCTGTAGATTACAGAGTGATTATAATGGAGCTATAGACTATAGAGCTGTAGATTACAGAGTGATTATAATAGAGCTATAGACTATAGAGCTGTAGATTACAGAGTGATTATAATGGAGCTATAGACTATAGAGCTGTAGATTACAGAGTGATTATAATAGAGCTATAGACTATAGAGCTGTAGATTACAGAGTGATTATAATGGAGCTATAGACTATAGAGCTGTAGATTACAGAGTGATTATAATAGAGCTATAGACTACAGAGTGATTATAATAGAGTTATAGACTACAGAGTGATTATAATGGAGCTATAGAATACAGAGTGATTATAATAGAGCTATAGACTACAGAGTGATTATAATGGAGCTATAGACTATATCGTTATAGACTACAGAGTAATTATAATGGAGCTATAGACTATAGAGTTATAGACTATAGAGTTATAGACTATATAGTTATAGACTATGAAGTTATATACTACAGAGTGATTATAATGGAGCTATAGACTATAGAGTGATTATTATGGAGCTATAGACTATAGAGTTATAGAATACAGAGTGATTATAATGGAGCTGTAGACTATAGAGTTATAGAATTCATAGTGATTATAATGGAGCTATAGACTACAGAGTGATTATTATGGAGCTATAGACTATAGAGTTATAGACTACAGAGTAATTATAATGGAGCTATTGACTATAGAGTTATAGACTATAGAGTTATAGACTACAGAGTGATTATAATGAAGCTATAGACTATAGAGCTATAGACTACAGAGTGATTATAGTAGAGCTACAGACTACAGAGTGATTATAATAGAGCTACAGACTACAGAGTGATTATAATGGAGCTGTAGAATACAGAGTGATTATTATGGAGCTATAGACTATATAGTTATAGAATTCAGAGTGATTATAATGGAGCTATAGACTATAGAGTTATAGACTACAGAGTAATTATAATGGAGCTATAGACTATAGAGTCATAGACTATAGAGTTATAGACTATATAGTTATAGACTATGAAGTTATATACTACAGAGTGATAATAATGGAGCTATAGACTATAGAGTGATTATTATGGAGCTATAGACTATAGAGTTATAGAATACAGAGTGATTATTATGGAGCTATAGAATACAGAGTGATTATTATGGAGCTGTAGAATACAGAGTGATTAAATTGGAGCTATAGACTACAGAGTTATAGACTACAGAGTGATTATAATGGAGCTATAGACTATAGAGTGATTATTATGGAGCTATAGACTATAGAGTTATAGAATACAGAGTGATTATAATGGAGCTATAGACTATAGAGTGATTATTATGGAGCTGTAGAATACAGAGTAATTATAATGGAGCTAGATATGTGTGTAGAGCTATAGACTATAGAGCTTTCGACTACATAGTGATTATTATGGAGCTATATAACACAGAGTGATTATAATGGAGTTATAGACTACAAAGTGATTATAAAGGAGCTATATAACACAGAGTGATTATAATGGCGCTATAGAATACAGAGTGATTATAATGGAGCTATAGACTACAGAGTGATTATAATGGAGCTATAGAATACAGAGTGATTATAATGGAGCTATAGACTATAGAGTGATTATTATGGAGCTGTAGACTATAGAGTTATAAAATTCACAGTGATTATAATGGAGCTATAGAATACAGAGTGATTAAATTGGAGCTATAGACTACAGAGTTATAGACTACAGAGTGATTATAATGGAGCTATAGACTATAGAGTGATTATTATGGAGCTATAGACTATAGAGTTATAAAATTCAGAGTGATTATAATGGAGCTGTAGAATACAGAGTAATTATAATGGAGCTAGATATGTGTGTAGAGCTATAGACTATTGAGCTTTCGACTACATAGTGATTATTATGGAGCTATATAACACAGAGTGATTATAATGGAGTTATAGACTACAAAGTGATTATAAAGCATTCACTATACAAGATCAGAACCATGGATAAGTTCACTGCATTCACAAAACAAGATCAGGCTGGCTAGATAAATGCAAATGCACGTACTAAAGAGCCCGTCCAAGCGTGGACACAGAGTACCTGTAGCACAGGAGGCTGATGAGGGGAGGACTTTTGGTTATAAAGGACAGATGGCTGGTGAAGGGAACACCTTTGACTGTGTCTATAAATGTTGACACTATACTCCTGTACCTGTCTACACTACACTGCACTCCTGTACCTGTCTACACTACACTACATGTCTACACTACACTACACTCCTGTACCTGTCTACACTACACTACACTCCTGTACATGTCTACACTACACTCCTGTACCTGTCTACACTACACTACACTCCTGTACCTGTCTACACTACACTATACTCCTGTACATGTCTACACTACACTACACTCCTGTACATTTCTACACTACACTACACTCCTGTACATGTCTACACTACACTACACTACATGTCTACACTACACTATACTCCTGTACTTGTCTACACTACACTACATGTCTACACTACACTACATGTCTACACTACACTACACTCCTGTACCTGTCTACACTACACTCCTGTACATGTCTACACTACACTACACTACACTCCTGTACCTGTCTACACTACACTCCTGTACATGTCTACACTACACTACACTACACTCCTGTACATGTCTACACTACACTACACTCCTGTACCTGTCTACACTACACTACACTCCTGTACATGTCTACACTACACTACACTCCTGTACATGTCTACACTACACTACACTCCTGTACCTGTCTACACTACACTACACTCCTGTACCTGTCTACACTACACTACACTCCTGTACCTGTCTACACTACACTATATTCCTGTACATGTCTACACTACACTACACTCCTGTTCATGTCTACACTACACTATACTCCTGTACCTGTCTACACTACACTACACTCCTGTACATGTCTACACTACACTACACTCCTGTACATGTCTACACTACACTACACTACATGTCTACACTACACTATACTCCTGTACTTGTCTACACTACACTACATGTCTACACTACACTACATGTCTACACTACACTACACTCCTGTACCTGTCTACACTACACTCCTGTACATGTCTACACTACACTACACTACACTCCTGTACCTGTCTACACTACACTACACTCCTGTACATGTCTACACTACACTCCTGTACATGTCTACACTACACTACACTCCTGTACCTGTCTACACTACACTACACTCCTGTACATGTCTACACTACACTACACACCTGTACATGTCTACACTACACTCCTGTACCGGTCTACACTACACTCCTGTACCAGTCTACACTACACTCCTGTACCGATCTACACTACACTCCTGTACCTGTCTACACTACACTCCTGTACCTGTCTACACTACACTCCTGTACATGTCTACACTACACTACACTCCTGTACCTGTCTACACTACACTACACTCCTGTACATGTCTACACTACACTACACTCCTGTACCTGTCTACACTACACTACACTCCTGTACATGTCTACACTACACTATACTCCTGTACCTGTCTACACTACACTCCTGTACCTGTCTACACTACACTCCTGTACCTGTCTACCCTACACTACACTCCTGTACATGTCTACACTACACTACACTCCTGTACCTGTCTACACTATACTCCTGTTCATGTCTACACTACACTATACTCCTGTACCTGTCTACACTACACTATACTCCTGTACATATCTACACTACACTACACTCCTGTACATGTCTACACTACACTATACTCCTGTACCTGTCTACACTACACTACACTCCTGTACATGTCTACACTACACTCCTGTTCATGTCTACACTACACTCCTGTACCGGTCTACACTACACTACACTCCTGTTCATGTCTACACTACACTCCTGTACCTGTCTACACTACACTACACTCCTGTACATGTCTACACTACAGTCCTGTACCTGTCTACACTACACTACACTCCTGTTCATGTCTACACTACACTATACTCCTGTACCTGTCTACACTACACTATACTCCTGTACATGTCTACACTACACTACACTCCTGTACCTGTCTACACTACACTACACTCCTGTTCATGTCTACACTACACTACACTCCTGGACATGTCTACACTACACTACACTCCTGGACATGTCTACACTACACTACATGTCTACACTACACTACACTCCTGTTTATGTCTTTACTACATTCCTGTACATTTCAGGAGGAGAGAGTGAGAGATTTAAACCCATATTTATGTTTATTTATTTCCCTTTTGTACTTTAACTATTTGCACTTCATTATAAGACTTGTGATGTTTACTGTCCATGTATTATTGTCCATGTCACTTGCTTTGACAGTGGAAACATATGTACTAAAGCCCATTGAATTGAATTGAGAGAGACGAAGAGAGAAATAGAGAGCGAGGGAGAGAGACAGAGAGAGAGAGAGAGAGAGAGAGAGAGAGAGAAATAGAGAGAGAGACAGAGAGAGAGAGAGAGAGAGAGAGAGAGAGAGAGAGGGGGAGAGAGAGAGAGAGAGAGAGAGAGAGAGAGAGAGAGAGAGAGAGAGAGAGAAGCCAGCAGTACAATGATCTTCTGTGCTGTGTTCTACTGGTCTCTCTTCCTCACTGTAGAGTCCTCTCCTCACAGTTGGAGAGACAGGGGTCAGTGACTGGTCGATCCCAGATGGGCTCTTTATAGCTGTTCTACTCGTAAACACACACACAGGAGGCGTTAATGTCTTTTTCCACTCTGGCGCCCACTACAAAGGCTGCACATGGTGATGTCGCGGCTTCCCTATCTCTTCCCTCTTTCTTCCCTCTCTCTAATAACACTGGTGATGATGGTAATGACAATGATGGTGATGATGGTGATGATGGTGATGATGGTAATGACAATGATGGTGATGATGATGATGATGGTGATGATGGTGATGATGGTAATGACAATGATGGTGATGATGATGATGATGGTGATGATGATGGTGATGATGGTGATGATGATGGTGATAATGATGGTGATGATGGTGATGATGATGGTGATGATGGTGATGATGGTAATGACAATGATGGTGATGATGGTGATGACGGTGATGATGGTAATGACAATGATGGTGATGATGGTGATGATGATGATGGTGATGATGGTGATAATGATGGTGATGATGGTAATAATGATGGTGATGATGGTGATGATGGTGATAATGATGGTGATGATGGTAATAATGATGGTGATGATGGTGATGATGATGATGGTGCTAATGATGGTGATGATGGTAATAATGATGGTGATGATGATGGTGATGATGGTGATAATGATGGTGATGATGGTAATAATGATGGTGATGATGGTGATGATGGTAATAATGATGGTGATGATGGTAATAATGATGGTGATGATGGTAATAATGATGGTGATGATGATGGTGATGATGGTGATGATGGTAATAATGATGGTGATGATGGTAATAATGATGGTGATGATGGTAATAATGATGGTGATGATGGTGATAATGATGGTGATGATGGTGATGATGATGGTGATAATGATGGTAATAATGACGGTGATGATGGTGATAATGATGGTGATAATGATGGTGATGATGGTGATGATGATGGTGATAATGATGGTGATAATGATAATGGTGACAATGATGGTGATGATGGTGATAATGGTGGTGATGACAATGATGGTGATGATGGTAATAATGATGGTGATGATGGTAATAATGATGGTGATGATGGTGATGATGGTGATGATGATGGTGATGATGGTAATTATGATGGTGATGATGATGGTGATGATGGTGATAATGATGGTGATGATGGTAATAATGATGGTGATGATGGTGATGATGGTGATAATGATGGTGATGATGGTAATAATGATGGTGATGATGGTGATGATGATGGTGATGATGGTAATTATGATGGTGATGATGATGGTGATGATGGTGATAATGATGGTGATGATGGTAATAATGATGGTGATGATGGTGATGATGGTGATAATGATGGTGATGATGGTAATAATGATGGTGATGATGGTGATGATGATGGTGATGATGGTGATGATGGTGATAATGATGGTGATGATGGTAATAATGATGGTGATGATGGTAATAATGATGGTGATGATGGTAATAATGATTTTGGTGATGATGGTGATGATGGTAATAATGATGGTGATGATGGTGATGATGATGGTGATAATGATGGTGATAATGATGGTGATGATGGTAATAATGATGGTTATGATGGTAATAATGATGGTGATGATGGTAATAATGATGGTGATGATGATGGTGATGATGGTAATAATGATGGCGATGATGGTGATGATGATGGTGATAATGATGGTGATAATGATGGTGATGACAATGATGGTGATGATGGTGATGATGGTGGTGATAATGATGGTGATGATGGTAATGACAATGATGGTGATGATGGTGATAATGATGGTGATAATGATGGTGATGATGATGACGATAATTATGGTAATGATGATGATGATGATGATGATGATGATGATGATGATGATGATGATGATGGTGATGTTAATGATGATGATGATAATGATGTTGATAGTGATGGTGATGATGGTGATGGTGATGATGATGATGATGGTGATGATGTTAATGATGATGATGATAATGATGTTGATAGTGATAATGATGGTGATGATGGTAATGACAATGATGGTGATGATGGTGATAATGATGGTGATGATGACGATGATAATGATGGTGATTATGGTGATAATGATGTGGATAATGATGGTGATGATGATGATAATGATGGTGATGATGATGATGATGATGATGATGATGATGATGATGGTGATGATGATGGTGAGGACAGTGATAATGTTGTTGATGGTGATAATGGTGATGTTAATGATGATGGTGATGATAGTGATGTTAATGATGATGATGATAATGATGTTGATAGTGATGGTGATGATGATGATGGTGATGATGATGGCGAGGACAGTGATAATGTTGTTGATGGTGATAATGGTGATGTTAATGATGATGGTGATGATGGTGATGTTAATGATGATGATGATAATGATGTTGATAGTGATGGTGATGATGGTGATGTTAATGATGATGACGATGATAGTGATAATGATGGTGATGACAGTGATAATGTTGTTGATGGTGATAATGGTGTTAATGATGGTGATGGTGGTGAGGATGATGATGATGATGATGATGATGATGATGATGATGATGATGATGATGATGATGATGGTGTTAATGACAGTGATAATGTAATGATGGCGATGATGTGATGATAATAATGATGACGGTGGTGATGATGATGATGATGATGATGGTGGCAATGATAGTGATTGTGATGGTTATGGTGGTAATGATGGTGATGATGGTGTTAATGACAGTGATAATGTAATGATGGTGATGATGGTGTTAATGACAGTGATAATGTAATGATGGTGATGATGGTGATGATAGTTATGGTGATGATGATGGTGATAATGACAGTGATGATGTAATGATGGTGATGGTGATGATGGTGATGATAGTTATGGTGAGGATGATGGTGATGATGATGTTAATGACAGTGATAATGTAATGATGGTGATGATGGCGATGATAGTTATGGTGAGGATGATGATGGTGATGATGGTGATGATAGTTATGGTGAGGACGATGATGCTGGTGATGGGGATTATGATGATGATGATGGTGGTGATGGTGATGATGATGGTGAAGATGGTGATGCTGGTAATGATGGTGATGATGGTGATGATGGTGGTGATGTTTATGATGGTGATGGTGTTGATGTTCTGATGGTGATAGTGAGGGTTATGATATTGGTTATGATGATGATGGTAATGGTGATGATGATGATTGTGGTGATGGTGATGATGGTAATGGTAATGTTATCATGACGATGATGATGATGATTGTAATGGTGATGATGGTGATGATGGTGATGATGGTGATAAAGAGGATGATGAAGATATGATTTATTAGCTGGAGTTAATATGATTGATAGCATGCCGTAAGGACCAGTTTTTCACTGTGCCATCGGAAAAGTATTCAGACCCCTTCACATTTTCAACATTTGGTTACGTTACAATACCCCATTTTGACAAAGCAAAACAGGTTTTTAAAAACAGTTTTTCAAATGTTTTACAAATAAAAAACAGATATGTTTTATTATCCAAGTATTCAGACTAGAAATGGAGCTCAGCTACATCCTGTTTCCATCGATCATTCTTGAGATGTTTCTACAACTTGATAGGAGTCCACTTGTGGTAAATTCAATTGATTGGACATGATTTGGAAAGGCACGCACCTGTCTATATAAGGTCCCACATTTGACAGTAAATGTCATAGCAAAAACCAAGCCATGAGGTCGAAGGAATTGTCCATAGAGCTCTGAGACAAGATTGTGTCGAGCCACAGATCTGGGGAAGGGTACCAACAAATGTCTGCAGCACTGAATGGCCCTAAGAATGTCCCACAGTGGCCTACATCATACATAAATAGAAGAAGTTTGGAACCACCAAGACCGGCCAAACTGAGCAATACGGAGAGAAGGGCCTTGGTCAGGGAGGTGACCAAGAACCCGATGCTCATTCTGACAGAGCTCTAGAGTTCCTCTGTGGAGATGGGCGAACCTTCCAGAAGGACAACCATCTCTGCAGCACTCCACCAATCAGGCCTTATGTTAGCGTGGTCAGACGGAAGCTCCTCCTCGGTAAAAGGCACATGACAGGCTGCTTGAACTTTGACAAAAGGCCCCTAAAGGACTCTCAGACCATGGGAAACAATATTCTCTGGTCTGATGAAATAAAGATTGAACTCTTTGGCCTGAATACCAAGAGTCATGTCTGGAGGAAACCTGGCACCATCCCTATGGTGAAGCATGGTGGTGGCAGCATCATGATGTGGGGATGTTTTTCCGCGGCAGGGACTGGGAGACTAGTCAGGATTGAGGTAAAGATTAACAGAGAAAAGTACAGAGAGATCCTTGATGAAAACCTGCTCCAGAGCGCTCAGGACCTCGGACTGGTGCAAATGTTCACCTTCCATCAGGATAATGACACAAAGCACAGAGCCAAGACAACGCAGGAGTGGCTTTGGGACAAGCCTCTGAATGTCCTTGAGTGGCCCTGCCAGAGCCCGGACTTGACCCCGATCAAACATCTCTGGAGAGACCAGCAGATGCAGTGCCTTGCTGTATTCGTCCTTGTAATGAATTTCCTCCTCTTCTTCCGTAGAGGAGAGGCGAAACGGATCAGAGGACCAATACGCGGCGTGGTAATTGTCCATGGTTCTTTTTTTTAATGCGTAAAGGTACACATGAACAAACTAACAAAAAAACAAGAAATGTGAAAACTCAAAACAGTCCTATCTGGTGCACACACAGAGACAGGAACAATCACCCACAAACACACAGTGAAACCCAGGCCACCTAAGTATGATTCTCAATCAGAGACAACTAATGACACCTGCCTCTGATTGAGAACCATACTAGGCCGAAACATAGAAATAACCAAAACATAGAAAAACAAACATAGACTGCCCACCCAACTCACGCCCTGACCATACTAACTAAATACAAAACACAGAAAATAAAGGTCAGAACGTGACAGTCCTCAGTTTTCCTATTTCCTATTTTGTTACAACAATTTAAATTGTATTTGTATTTCATGTAATAGACATACACAAAATAGTCCAAATTGTTGAAGAGGAAAAAAATTACTTGTGTCAAAAAGCTCTGAAAAATGTAAAAACGTACAAGTGGTGTGTGCACTTGTATTCACCCCCTTTACTATGAAGCCCCTAAATACGATCTGGTGCAACCAATTACCTTCAGAAGTCACACAATTTGTTAAAAAATGTCCACCTGTGTGCAATCTAAGTGTCACATGATCTGTCACATGATCTCAGTATATATACACACCTGTTCTGAAAGGCCCCAGAGTCTGCAACACCACTAAGCAAGGGGCACCACCAAGCAAATGACAACATGAAGACCAAGGAGCTCTCCAAACAGGTCAGGCACAAAGCTGTGGGAAGTACAGATCAGGTTATAAAAAAATATCTGACATTTTGAACATCCCACGGAGCACCATTACATCCATTATTATTAATAAATGGAAGGAATATGGCACCACAACAAACCTGCCAAGAGAGGGCCGCCCACCAAAACTCATGGACCAGACAAGGAGGACATTAATCAGAGAGGCAACAAAGAGACCAAGATAACTCTGAAGGAGCTGCTGATCTTCATAGCGGAGATTGAAGTAGCTGTCCATAGGACCACTTTAAACTGTTACAGTCCACGGTGTACAGTCCACGGTGTCCAAGAAAACACGTTTGAACCCCCAAACATATGAAAGAAGGTACTCTGATCAGATGAGAATAAAATTGAGCTTTTTGGCCATCAAGGAAAATGCTTTGTCTGCCGCAAACCCAACACCTCTCATCACCCCTGAGAACCTCATCCTGCTGTGGGGATGTTTTTTATTGGCTGGGAAACTGGTCAGAATTGAATGAATGATGGATGGTGCTAAATACAGGGAAATTCTTGAGGGAAACCTGTTTCAGTCTTCCAGAGATTTGAGACTGGGACGGAGGTTCACCTTCCAGCAGGACAATGACCCTAAGCATACTGCTAAAGCAACACTCGAGCAGTTTAAGGGGAAACATTTACATGTCTTGGAATGGCCTAGTCAAAGCCCAGACCTCAATCCATTTGACAATCTGTGGAACGACTTAAAGATTGCTGTACACCACCGGAACCCATCCAACTTGAGGGAGCTGGAGCAGTGTTGCCTTGAAGAACGGGCCCAGTGGAAGGATGTGCCAAGCTTATAGAGACATACCCCAAGAGACTTGCAGCTGTAATTGCTGCAAAAGGTGGCTCCACAAAGTATTGACTTTGGGGGGATGAATAGTTATGTTCAAGTTTTCTGTTTGTTTTGTTTGTCTTATTTGTTGTATGTTTTACAATAAAAAAATGTTTTGCATCTTCAAAGTTGTGTAAATAAAACGATACAACCTCCAAATGTTTTAAAATGTAATTCCAGGTTGTAAAGCAACACATGAGGAAAATGCCATGGGATCCAAATACTTTCGCAAGTCACTGTAACTGTCCAGCTCCCCCTCCAACCTGACAGACAAAGACTCTGCAGAGAATAATAGGAGGATATCCCCAAATACAGGTGTGCCAAGCTTATAACGTCAAACCCAACAAGGCTGTAATCACAGCCAAAGGTGTTGCGTAAAGGGTCTGAATATTTATGTAAATGTGATATTTCAGGTTATTTTTTAAAATAAATTTGCAAGAATTTCAGAAAACTTGTTTTTACTTTGGCATTATGGGATATTGTTTGTAGATGAATGAATTATTATTTATTTTTTAAACCTGTTTAAAATAACGTAAAGAATGTGGAAAAAGTCAAGTGGTCTGAATACTTTCTGAATGTACTGTGAGTTTATGGGTCATTTTTATGGTCTGAATACTTTCTGAATGTACTGTGAGTTTATGGGTCATTTTTATGGTCTGAATACTTTCTGAGTGTACTGTGAGTCACGTGTCACTTTTATGATCTGAATACTTTCTGAATGTACTGTGAGTTTATGGGTCATTTTTAAGCATAAATAGTTCTAGCTACAAACACCATACATCCTGCTGTAATTTATGAGTATAAAAGGGCCCACTCTTAACATATCCACCCTAACGCTTTGATATCGATCTATAAACCGCAGCTAATCAATCCCTTGTATCTGAACCACTCCTAATCAAGGAGCAGTCCATCGTGTGTCAGAGGAAATATGATCCTCGTCCTGGAGGGAGGGTAGAGGAAGCTGAACACTACAGAGAAACCGTAGGAGGCTGATCTGTCTGTCTGTGGCTTGACGTTAGACATCCATCTAACTGCTGTTATTCCTTAGGGTGCCTCCCAAATGGCCCCCTAATCTCTCTATGGTGTGCTACTGGGCCCTGGTTAAAAGTAGTGCACTACGTAGGGCGGCCATTTGGGACGTGTCCTTTAATCCTGTTCACTTGGCCGCTCCACAGACCAGCCTGTTGGAAAGGGTTCACCAGTGTGATGGATGTGATTGTCACAAATGCCAAGGTCAATATGAGACACAGCGGAGTAAAAAAGATAACTTACTTATTTTTTTTCTCTCTCTCTCTCTGTTCCTCTCTCTCTCGCTCTCTCTGTCCCCCTCTCTCTCTGTCTCTATCTCTCTCTCTGTCCCCCTCTCTCTCTCTCTGTCCCCCTGTCTGTCTCTCTGTCCCCCTGTCTCTCTCTCTGTTCCTCTCTCTCTCGCTCTCTCTGTCCCCCTCTCTCTCTGTTCCTCTCTCTCTCTCTCTGTCCCCCTCTCTCTCTGTCCCCCTGTCTCTCTCTCTGTCCCCCTCTCTCTCTGTCTCTATCTCTCTCTCTGTCCCCCTGTCTCTCTCTCTGTCCCCCTCTCTCTCTGTCTCTATCTCTCTCTCTGTCCCCCTCTCTCTCTCTGTCCCCCTGTCTCTCTCTCTGTCCCCCTGTCTCTCTCTCTGTCCCCCTGTCTCTCTCTCTGTCCCCCTCTCTCTCTGTCTCTATCTCTCTCTCTCTCTGTCCCCTCTCTCTCTCTCTGTCCCCTGTCTGTCTCTCTGTCCCCTGTCTCTCTCTCTGTCCCCCTGTCTCTCTCTCTGTCCCCCTGTCTCTCTCTCTGTCCCCCCCCTCTCTCTCTCTCTCTCTCTCTGTCTCTCTCTCTCTGTCCCCCTCTCTCTCTCTGTCTCTCTCTCTCTCTCTCTCTCTCTCTGCCTCTCTCTCTCTCTCTCTCTGCCTCTCTCTCTGCCTCTCCCTCTCTCTCTGCCTCTCCCTCTCTCTCTCTCTGCCTCTCTCTCTCTCTGCCTCTCCCTCTCTCTCTCTTTCCCTCTCCCTCTCTCTCTCCCTCTCCCTCTCTCTCTCTCTCCTCTCTCTCTCTCTGCCTGTCTCTCTGCCGCTCTCTCTCTCTCTCTCTCTCTCTCTCTCTCTCTCTCTCTCTCTCCTCCCATGTATCATCATCCTCTCTGCAACCTGACCTTGTCTCCTCCTGTAATAACACTGGCAGAGAGGACAACTGCTGTGTGTGTGTGTGTGTGTGTGTGTGTGTGTGTGTGTGTGTGTGTGTGTGTGTGTGTGTGTGTGTGTGTGTGTGTGTGTGTGTGTGTGTGTGTGTGTGTGTGTGTGTGTGTGTGTGTGTGTGTGTGCGTGCGTGCATGCGTGGCAGAGAGGACAACTGCTGGGTTCAGAGTAGAGTCATAGGTCGCCCGCTGGGTGTCGATCTGGAAAATGGGTCACAGATTCGATCATGCGGTAACAGTATAAAAGAGCCCGTGTCACTCATGATCATGACCGTATGCAGAGCTACTACTGACAGATTCATCTGGCTACGGAAGAGAGAGGCAGGAGAATTAGCTAGCTGTGTTCATTTTATTCAAGCATGTTAAGTAAATACAGTATAGTACAGTAAGCTTGTGGGCCTCCAGTAAAGACAGAACGAAGGCCCTATACCACATTTATACACAAATTCATAACACATTTTTTCGCGTGGCTTTATGAATGTGTTGTAAAGGAGTCATGTGGAGTTTTCTATAGAACAGAATTATTGTACATTATGGGAGAAGTGATTTTACCATACGTGAACTAGCTGAACTAGCTGGAGTAACCACAGCATAGCTTAGCATAGCATAGCAAACCAGAGCATAGCTTATCATAGCATAGCAAACCACAGCATAGCTTAGCATAGCATAGCATAGCAAACCAGAGCATAGCTTATCATAGCATATAGGGAAACCTAGTCAGTTGTACAATTGAATGCATTCAACTGAAATGTGTTTTCTGCATTTAACCCAACCACTCTGAATCAGAGAGGTGCGTTGGGCTGCCATAATCAACTTCCACGACACTGGTCAGATGTAGTGCACTATGTAGGGAATAGGGTTCCATAGGACTCCGGTCTAAAGTAGTGCAGTATGTAGGGAATAGGGTTCCATAGGACTCTGGTCTAAAGTAGTGCAGTATGTAGGGAATAGGGTTCCATAGGACTCTGGTCTAAAGTAGTGCAGTATGTAGGGAATAGGGTTCCATAGGACTCTGGTCTAAAGTAGTGCAGTATGTAGGGAATAGGGTTCCATAGGACTCCGGTCTAAAGTAGTGCACTATGTAGGGAATAGGGTTCCATAGGACTCCGGTCTAAAGTAGTGCAGTATGTAGGGAATAGGGTTCCATAGGACTCCGGTCTAAAGTAGTGCAGTATGTAGGGAATAGGGTTCCATAGGACTCTGGTCTAAAGTAGTGCAGTATGTAGGGAATAGGGTTCCATAGGACTCTGGTCTAAAGTAGTGCAGTATGTAGGGAATAGGGTTCCATAGGACTCTGGTCTAAAGTAGTGCAGTATGTAGGGAATAGGGTTCCATAGGACTCTGGTCTAAAGTAGTGCAGTATGTAGGGAATAGGGTTCCATAGGACTCTGGTCTAAAGTAGTGCAGTATGTAGGGAATAGGGTTCCATAGGACTCCGGTCTAAAGTAGTGCACTATGTAGGGAATAGGGTTCCATAGGACTCTGGTCTAAAGTAGTGCAGTATGTAGGGAATAGGGTTCCATAGGACTCTGGTCTAAAGTAGTGCAGTATGTAGGGAATAGGGTTCCATAGGACTCCGGTCTAAAGTAGTGCACTATGTAGGGAATAGGGTTCCATAGGACTCTGGTCTAAAGTAGTGCAGTATGTAGGGAATAGGGTTCCATAGGACTCTGGTCTAAAGTAGTGCACTATGTAGGGAATAGGGTTCCATAGGACTCTGGTCTAAAGTAGTGCACTATGTAGGGAATAGGGTTCCATAGGACTCCGGTCTAAAGTAGTGCACTATGTAGGGAATAGGGTTCCATAGGACTCTGGTCTAAAGTAGTGCAGTATGTAGGGAATAGGGTTCCATAGGACTCTGGTCTAAAGTAGTGCACTATGTAGGGAATAGGGTTCCATAGGACTCTGGTCTAAAGTAGTGCAGTATGTAGGGAATAGGGTTCCATAGGACTCTGGTCTAAAGTAGTGCAGTATGTAGGGAATAGGGTTCCATAGGACTCTGGTCTAAAGTAGTGCAGTATGTAGGGAATAGGGTTCCATAGGGCTCTGGTCTAAAAGTAGTGCACTATGTAGGGAATAGGGTTCCATAGGGCTCTGGTCTAAAGTAGTGCAGTATGTAGGGAATAGGGTTCCATAGGACTCTGGTCTAAAGTAGTGCAGTATGTAGGGAATAGGGTTCCATAGGACTCTGGTCTAAAGTAGTGCACTATGTAGGGAATAGGGTTCCATAGGGCTCTGGTCTAAAAGTAGTGCACTATGTAGGGAATAGGGTTCCATAGGGCTCTGGTCTAAAAGTAGTGCACTATGTAGGGAATAGGGTTCCATAGGACTCTGGTCTAAAGTAGTGCACTATGTAGGGAATAGGGTTCCATAGGACTCCGGTCTAAAGTAGTGTAGTATGTAGGGAATAGGGTTCCATAGGGCTCTGGTCTAAAAGTAGTGCAGTATGTAGGGAATAGGGTTCCATAGGGCTCTGGTCTAAAGTAGTGCAGTATGTAGGGAATAGGGTTCCATAGGACTCTGGTCTAAAGTAGTGCAGTATGTAGGGAATAGGGTTCCATAGGACTCTGGTCTAAAGTAGTGCACTATGTAGGGAATAGGGTTCCATAGGGCTCTGGTCTAAAAGTAGTGCACTATGTAGGGAATAGGGTTCCATAGGGCTCTGGTCTAAAAGTAGTGCACTATGTAGGGAATAGGGTTCCATAGGACTCTGGTCTAAAGTAGTGCACTATGTAGGGAATAGGGTTCCATAGGACTCCGGTCTAAAGTAGTGTAGTATGTAGGGAATAGGGTTCCATAGGACTCTGGTCTAAAGTAGTGCAGTATGTAGGGAATAGGGTTCCATAGGACTCTGGTCTAAAGTAGTGCAGTATGTAGGGAATAGGGTTCCATAGGACTCCGGTCTAAAGTAGTGCAGTATGTAGGGAATAGGGTTCCATAGGACTCTGGTCTAAAGTAGTACTATTAAATAGGGTTCCATAGGACTCTGGTCTAAAGTAGTGCAGTATGTAGGGAATAGGGTTCCATAGGACTCCATTAAAGTAGTTATGTAGGGAATAGGGTTCCATAGGACTCCGGTCTAAAGTAGTGCACTATGTAGGGAATAGGGTTCCATAGGACTCTGGTCTAAAGTAGTGCAGTATGTAGGGAATAGGGTTCCATAGGACTCTGGTCTAAAGTAGTGCACTATGTAGGGAATAGGGTTCCAAAGGACTCTGGTCTAAAGTAGTGCACTATGTAGGGAATAGGGTTCCAAAGGACTCTGGTCTAAAGTAGTGCACTATGTAGGGAATAGGGTCCATTTGGAACAAACCCCATCTCCATGTAGGACCAGAGGAAAGAGAAATACCCCAACTCTCTGGAAACTACGTCAATTAACCTTACCGTTAATCACTATTGCTCGGGAACAAAAGTCAAGCTGTGGAATCCCTTGATGGAAATGGTTATAATTACAGTGACAACGGGGATGAATATTTCTCTCTGCTTAATCACCAGTGTCTTAATATTTAAATATACCATTTGCTGGGATTTAAAGTGTGTTAATCAGGCCCATTAATTTTTAATATCTTTCATTTGGATTGGCGGGGGACATAGACCAACACTTTTCACATTGTGACTGGTAACAGGTTCCAGGTAGCAGGAGCAGAATGTCAACCATGCATTATGCATGAAGCTGTGCTGACAGAAACCTGTTTACTCCATTCAGAACCTGAATGAACCTGTACAGGAAACCTTAATTGTGTTTCCCTCAGAGGTAAGGAACAATCATGTACATACAGGTCTTAACCATGACATAAAGAAGTGAAAGCCTAAATGTTGATCCAAAGCCCTGATTCAGCTAGTCCTACAGTTAAACCTCCAATCTAAACTATAGAGGAAACTTGTTATCCATCTAGTCCTACAGTTAAACCTCCAATCTAAACTATAGAGGAAACTTGTTATCCATCTAGTCCTACAGTTAAACCTCCAATCTAAACTATAGAGGAAACTTGTTATCCATCTAGTCCTACAGTTAAACCTCCAATCTAAACTATAGAGGAAACTTGTTATCCATCTAGTCCTACAGTTAAACCTCCAATCTAAACTATAGAGGAAACTTGTTATCCATCTAGTCCTACAGTTAAACCTCCAATCTAAACTATAGAGGAAACTTGTTATCCATCTAGTCCTACAGTTAAACCTCCAATCTAAACTATAGAGGAAACTTGTTATCCATCTAGTCCTACAGTTAAACCTCCAATCTAAACTATAGAGGAAACTTGTTATCCATCTAGTCCTACAGTTAAACCTCCAATCTAAACTATAGAGGAAACTTGTTATCCATCTAGTCCTACACGTTTTCCTCCAATCTAATCTATAGGATTAAAACCATGATGTTTTTGTGTATATTCATACAGATCATTTATTACAATTTTGAGCTCTGTAACTTATTGAAATTAAGGAGAGAGAGAAAGATAGCGAGGTAGTGGTCACTAAATGTTTGTTCCTCTCTCCCCTCTCCACTCTCCCCTCTCCCCTCTCGCCTCACCCCTCTCTACGATCCCCTCTCCCCTCCCCTCTCCTCTCGGCTTTCTCCTCTTCCCCCCTTCCCCCCTTCCCCTTTCCGTCATTAAGGATCCCGTGGCACTGGCCTCATTTTTAAACAGTGCAAAAATATACCCCAACAAAACAAAGACTTCAGGAAACAGCAGAGGGAGCAGACCCTCATCCACATCGAAAGGACCGCAGTGGAGAAGGTGGAAAGCTTCAAGTTCCTCGGCGTACACATCACTGACGATCTGAAATGATCCACCCACTGAGACAGTGTGGTGAAGAAGGCCGCAGGAGGCTGAAGAAATTTGGCGTACCTGTGGATGTATTTCAAGGCCTACCTTCAAACTCAGTGCCTCTTTGTTGACAAGACCCCAGAAAAAGAATTGTAGACCTCAACAAGTCTGGTTCATGCATGGGAGCAATTTCTAAACGCCTGAATGTACGAAGTTCATCTGTACGAACACTATAACAAGTATAAACACCATGGGACCAGGCAGCCGTCATACCGCTCAGGAAGGAAAAACCTTCTGTCTCCGAGAGATTAACGTATTTTGGTGCGAAAAGTGCAAATCACTCAAAGAACAACATCTAAGGACCGTGTGAAGATGCTGGAGGAAACAGGTACAAAAGTATCTATATCCACAGTAAAACGAGTCCTATATCAACATAACCTGGAATGCCGCTCAGCAAGGAAGAAGCCACTGCTCCATAACCGCCATAAAAAAACCCAGACTACGGTTTTCAACTGCACATGGGGACAATGATCGTACATTTTGGAGAAATGTCCTCTGGTCTGATGAAACAAAAATACAACTGTTTGGCCATAATGACCATCGTTATGTTTGGAGGAAAAAGGGGGAGGCTTGCAATCCGAAGAACACCATCCCAACCGTGAAGCACGGGGGTGGCAGCATCATGTTGTGGGGGTGCTTTGCTGCAGGAGGGACTGGTGCACTTCACAAAATACATGGAATCATGAGGCTGGAAAACTAGGTGGATATATTGAAGCAACATCTCTAAACATCAGTCAGGAAGTTAAAGCTTGGTCGCAGATGGGTCTTCCAAATGGACAATGACCCCAAGCATACTTCCAAAGTTGAGGCAAAATGGCTTTAGGGACAACAAAGTCAAGGTATTGGAGTGGCCATCACGAAGCCCTGATCTCAATCCTACAGAAAATGTGTTGGCAGAACTGAAAAAGCTTGCTGGAGCAAGGAGGCCTTACAAACCTGACGCAGTTACACCAGCTCTGTCAGGAGGAATGGGTCAAAATTCACCCAACTAATTGTGGGAAGCTTGTGGAAGGCTACCTGAAACGTTTGACCTAGGAGTTAAACAACTTAAAGGCAATGCTACCAAATTGTACAGCGGGGAGCGTAATTGGCGGCAGAGAAGTCAGGCGCAGAACTGGATGATTTATTAAGCAAAACCAACGGCATCCAGAAAAACAAGATACATGGGCACTAAAATAACCCGTTGTCCCGGGGAACGTGCACAAGCACTACAATAAACAATCCCACTCAAAGACATGGGTGGAACAGAGGGTTAAATACACAACAAGCACTACAATAAACAATCCCACTCAAAGACATGGGTGGAACAGAGGGTTAAATACACAACAAGCACTACAATAAACAATCCCACTCAAAGACATGGGTGGAACAGAGGGTTAAATACGCAACAAGTAATTGAGGGAATTGAAACTAGGTGTGAGGAAAAACAAGACAAAACACATGGAAAATGAAAAGTGGATTGATGATGGCTAGAAGACCGGCGACGCCGAGCACCGCCCGAACAAGGAGAGGACCTGACTTCGGTGGAAGTCGTGACAGACTGAGAGTGTATGTAAACTTCTGACCCACTAGGAATGTGATGAAAGAAATCAAATCTGAAAAAAAAGAATTCTCTATACCATTATTCTGACATTTCACATTCTTAAAATAGTGGTGGTGATCCTAACTGACCTAATAATGGGAAATGTTATTCGTATTAGATGTCAGGAACTGTGAAAAACTGAGTTTAAATGCATTTGGCTAAGGTGTATGTTATTTCCGACATTAACTGTATCTACTATATTCTACTGTATTTTAGTCAATGCCATTCCAACATGGCTCTAACTCGTATTTCTATATTTCTTAATTACATTATTTTCATTTTGTATTTGTGTATAGTTTGGAATTGTTAAATACAACTGCATTTTCAGAGCTAGGAACACAGGCATTTCGCAACACCCGCATTAACATCTGCTAAATATTTGTAATTTGTAAATATTTGACCAATACAATTCGATTGATGTGAGAATGTGCTTAGATTCCTGTTAACTTTAAACCATCCGAACGCAGAGGTTGAAATAATCCTTAACAGCCGAGAGAAACACAGTATTTTCTAGTATTTGAAGTACTACGTTACAACAGGAAGTAAAACATATTTTACTTACAGGTCAACGATGCAGGGGTACAGGTGTAGACTAACAGTGAAATGCTGACTGACAGGTCAACGATGCAGGGGAACAGGTGTAGACTAACAGTGTAATGCTGACTAACAGGTCAACGATGCAGGGGTACAGGTGTAGACTAACAGTGTAATGCTGACTAACAGGTCAACGATGCAGGGGAACAGGTGTAGACTAACAGTGTAATGCTGACTAACAGGTCAACGATGCAGGGGAACAGGTGTAGACTAACAGTGTAATGCTGACTAACAGGTCAACGATGCAGGGGAACAGGTGTAGACTAACAGTGTAATGCTGACTAACAGGTCAACGATGCAGGGGAACAGGTGTAGACTAACAGTGAAATGCTGATCTACAGGTCAACGATGCAGGGGAACAGGTGTAGACTAACAGTGAAATGCTGATCTACAGGTCAACGATGCAGGGGAACAGGTGTAGACTAACAGTGAAATGCTGATCTACAGGTCAACGAAGCAGGGGAACAGGTGTAGACTAACAGTGAAATGCTGATCTACAGGTCAACGATGCAGGGGTACAGGTGTAGACTAACAGTGAAATGCTGATCTACAGGTCAACGATGCAGGGGTACAGGTGTAGACTAACAGTGAAATGCTGACTGACAGGTCAACGATGCAGGGGAACAGGTGTAGACTAACAGTGAAATGCTGATCTACAGGTCAACGATGCAGGGGAACAGGTGTAGACTAACAGTGAAATGCTGATCTACAGGTCAACGATGCAGGGGAACAGGTGTAGACTAACAGTGAAATGCTGATCTACAGGTCAACGATGCAGGGGAACAGGTGTAGACTAACAGTGTAATGCTGACTGACAGGTCAACGATGCAGGGGTACAGGTGTAGACTAACAGTGAAATGCTGATCTACAGGTCAACGATGCAGGGGAACAGGTGTAGACTAACAGTGAAATGCTGATCTACAGGTCAACGATGCAGGGGAACAGGTGTAGACTAACAGTGTAATGCTGACTGACAGGTCAACGATGCAGGGGAACAGGTGTAGACTAACAGTGTAATGCTGATCTACAGGTCAACGATGCAGGGGAACAGGTGTAGACTAACAGTGAAATGCTGATCTACAGGTCAACGATGCAGGGGTACAGGTGTAGACTAACAGTGAAATGCTGACTGACAGGTCAACGATGCAGGGGTACAGGTGTAGACTAACAGTGAAATGCTGATCTACAGGTCAACGATGCAGGGGAACAGGTGTAGACTAACAGTGTAATGCTGACTGACAGGTCAACGATGCAGGGGTACAGGTGTAGACTAACAGTGAAATGCTGATCTACAGGTCAACGATGCAGGGGAACAGGTGTAGACTAACAGTGAAATGCTGATCTACAGGTCAACGATGCAGGGGAACAGGTGTAGACTAACAGTGAAATGCTGATCTACAGGTCAACGATGCAGGGGAACAGGTGTAGACTAACAGTGAAATGCTGACTGACAGGTCAACGATGCAGGGGTACAGGTGTAGACTAACAGTGAAATGCTGACTGACAGGTCAACGATGCAGGGGAACAGGTGTAGACTAACAGTGTAATGCTGATCAACAGGTCAACGATGCAGGGGAACAGGTGTAGACTAACAGTGAAATGCTGACTGACAGGTCAACGATGCAGGGGAACAGGTGTAGACTAACAGTGAAATGCTGATCTACAGGTCAACGATGCAGGGGTACAGGTGTAGACTAACAGTGAAATGCTGACTGACAGGTCAACGATGCAGGGGAACAGGTGTAGACTAACAGTGTAATGCTGATCTACAGGTCAACGATGCAGGGGAACAGGTGTAGACTAACAGTGTAATGCTGACTGACAGGTCAACGATGCAGGGGAACAGGTGTAGACTAACAGTGTAATGCTGACTGACAGGTCAACGATGCAGGGGAACAGGTGTAGACTAACAGTGAAATGCTGACTGACAGGTCAACGATGCAGGGGAACAGGTGTAGACTAACAGTGTAATGCTGACTGACAGGTCAACGATGCAGGGGAACAGGTGTAGACTAACAGTGTAATGCTGACTGACAGGTCAACGATGCAGGGGAACAGGTGTAGACTAACAGTGAAATGCTGACTGACAGGTCAACGATGCAGGGGAACAGGTGTAGACTAACAGTGTAATGCTGACTGACAGGTCAACGATGCAGGGGTACAGGTGTAGACTAACAGTGAAATGCTGATCTACAGGTCAACGATGCAGGGGAACAGGTGTAGACTAACAGTGAAATGCTGACTGACAGGTCAACGATGCAGGGGAACAGGTGTAGACTAACAGTGAAATGCTGACTGACAGGTCAACGATGCAGGGGTACAGGTGTAGACTAACAGTGTAATGCTGATCTACAGGTCAACGATGCAGGGGAACAGGTGTAGACTAACAGTGTAATGCTGATCTACAGGTCAACGATGCAGGGGAACAGGTGTAGACTAACAGTGAAATGCTGACTGACAGGTCAACGATGCAGGGGAACAGGTGTAGACTAACAGTGAAATGCTGATCTACAGGTCAACGATGCAGGGGTACAGGTGTAGACTAACAGTGAAATCCTGACTGACAGGTCAACGATGCAGGGGAACAGGTGTAGACTAACAGTGAAATGCTGATCTACAGGTCAACGATGCAGGGGTACAGGTGTAGACTAACAGTGAAATGCTGATCTACAGGTCAACGATGCAGGGGAACAGGTGTAGACTAACAGTGAAATGCTGATCTACAGGTCAACGATGCAGGGGAACAGGTGTAGACTAACAGTGTAATGCTGATCTACAGGTCAACGATGCAGGGGAACAGGTGTAGACTAACAGTGTAATGCTGACTGACAGGTCAACGATGCAGGGGAACAGGTGTAGACTAACAGTGAAATGCTGATCTACAGGTCAACGATGCAGGGGTACAGGTGTAGACTAACAGTGTAATGCTGACTGACAGGTCAACGATGCAGGGGAACAGGTGTAGACTAACAGTGTAATGCTGACTGACAGACCTTTCCAACAATGCAGAGATAAATAATAACACAAGGAATAAATACACAATGAGTAGCGATAACCTGTCTACAGTATATACACATAATACCAGTACTGAGTCAGTGTGCAGGGCGTGAGGCGTACTGTATACACATGTAGGTAGGGATGAAGTGACTAGGCTACAGTATATACACATAATACCAGTACTGAGTCAGTGTGCAGGGCGTGAGGCGTACTGTATACACATGTAGGTAGGGATGAAGTGACTAGGCTACAGTATATACACATAATACCAGTACTGAGTCAGTGTGCAGGGCGTGAGGCGTACTGTATACACATGTAGGTAGGGATGAAGTGACTTGGCTACAGTATATACACATAATACCAGTACTGAGTCAGTGTGCAGGGCGTGAGGCGTACTGTATACACATGTAGGTAGGGATGAAGTGACTAGGCTACAGGATATACACATAATACCAGTACTGAGTCAGTGTGCAGGGCGTGAGGCGTACTGTATACACATGTAGGTAGGGATGAAGTGACTAGGCTACAGGATAGATAATAAACAGTAGCAGCAGAGTATGTCATGAGTCAAGAGTTAATGCAAAAAGGGTCATTGCAGATAGTTAAATAGTTAACCAGTAGCTACCCAGACTAACTATTTAACTAACTATTTAACAGTCTTATGGCTTGGGGGTTGAAGCTGTTCAGGGTCCTGTTGGTTCCAGACGTGGTACATCGGTACAGCTTGCCGTGCAGTAGCAGAGTAAACAGTCTATGACAGTCTATGATAATGTGTAGGGTCTTCTTCTGATCAGGATGGTAAGGGAGTGTTTCCCCTGTGATGTACTGGGCCGTATGCACTACCCTGTTTACGCCTTGCTGTCGGAAGAAGAGGAGTTGCCATACCAGGCGGTGATCAAATCAAATCAAATTTATTTATATAGCCCTTCGTACATCAGCTGATATCTCAAAGTGCTGTACAGAAACCCAGCCTAAAACCCCAAACAGCAAACAATGCAGGTGTAAAAGCACGGTGGCTAGGAAAAACTCCCTAGAAAGGCCAAAACCTAGGAAGAAACCTAGAGAGGAACCGGGCTATGTGGGGTGGCCAGTCCTCTTCTGGCTGTGCCGGGTAGAGATTATAACAGAACATGACCAAGATGTTCAAATGTTCATAAATGACCAGCATGGTCGAATAATAATAAGGCAGAACAGTTGAAACTGGAGCAGCAGCACAGTCAGGTGGACTGGGGACAGCAAGGAGCCTTCATGTCAGGTAGTCCTGGGGCACGGTCCTAGGGCTCAGGTGATGCAGCCAGTCAGGAT
Organism: Oncorhynchus keta; assembly: GCF_023373465.1. Taxonomy (NCBI): domain Eukaryota; kingdom Metazoa; phylum Chordata; class Actinopteri; order Salmoniformes; family Salmonidae; genus Oncorhynchus; species Oncorhynchus keta. Next base: position 1,817,812 of record NW_026290954.1, on the reverse strand, counting down.
GTCGGATGAAGAGGAGTTGCCATACCAGGCGGTGATGCAGCCAGTCAGGATGTCGGATGAAGAGGAGTTGCCATACCAGGCGGTGATGCAGCCAGTCAGGATGTCGGATGAAGAGGAGTTGCCATACCAGGCGGTGATGCAGCCAGTCAGGATGTCGGATGAAGAGGAGTTGCCATACCAGGCGGTGATGCAGCCAGTCAGGATGTCGGATGAAGAGGAGTTACCATTCCAGGCGGTGATGCAGCCAGTCAGGATGTCGGATGAAGAGGAGTTACCATTCCAGGCGGTGATGCAGCCAGTCAGGATGTCGGATGAAGAGGAGTTACCATTCCAGGCGGTGATGCAGCCAGTCAGGATGCCGGATGAAGAGGAGTTGCCATACCAGGCGGTGATGCAGCCAGTCAGGATGTCGGATGAAGAGGAGTTACCATTCCAGGCGGTGATGCAGCCAGTCAGGATGTCGGATGAAGAGGAGTTGCCATACCAGGCGGTGATGCAGCCAGTCAGGATGTCGGATGAAGAGGAGTTACCATTCCAGGCGGTGATGCAGCCAGTCAGGATGTCGGATGAAGAGGAGTTGCCATTCCAAGCGGTGATGCAGCCAGGAAGCTCTCGATGGTGCAGCTGTAGAGCCTTTTGAAAATCTGAAGAACCAGGCCAAATCTTTTCAGCCACCTGAGGGGGAAGAGGCGTTGTCGTACCCTCTTCACGACCGTGCTGGTGTGTTTGGACCATGATAGATCCTTAGTGATGTGGACACCAGAGGAAGTTGAAGCTCATGACCTGCTCCACTACGGCCCCGTCGATGTGAATGGGGGCCCTGCTCGGTCCTCTGTTTCCTGTAGTCCACGATTAGCAAAAAGGGAGGGACCAACTCCATATTGTTAATGCCCATGATACTGGAATGAGATGTTGGACGAGCAGTTGTCCACTTACTGTTATCGTGTAGTGTAGCTGAATTAGATAGAAAGGAAATGAAGTGGCTATGCTGAGTATGAAAATGATCATTTGAAACATGGCCTACGTTAGATTTATAGTTACTTGGCAACACGGCCTACGTTAGATTTAGAGTTACTTGGCAACACGGCCTACGTTAGATTTATAGTTACTTGGCAACACGGCCTACGTTAGATTTAGAGTTACTTGGCAACACGGCCTACGTTAGATTTAGAGTTACTTGGCAACACGGCCTACGTTAGATTTAGAGTTACTTGGCAACTTTAGTTGTGAATGTGTGACGACCCTCCCACTCCGTCTGACGAAGTCTTTCTCTTTGCTCTTGTTTTCCTTATTAGGAAGTCAGTGGGCGGAGCCGGGAGGATTATCAGTGGAATGAGACACACCTGTATGTCCGGGGATAAATATACCTTTTCCCCATTCATTGAGGAAACTCTCCATGCACACACACACTGATGGATTTTGTCAGCGGCATTTTTTGTGGCCGTTTGTTTTGCTTGCTTTGGCACCTTTCAACACCCCTCATTATCACATCAATACACGCAACCACTCACTTACACTACTGATTAGTGACTACACACCACCATTATTTATTTGAATATAGGTTACCTCAGTTAATAAATATATTTGTTATTCTTTATCTCCACGTTGTCTCCCTTCGTGACAAGATACAAACATTAAAATGTCTTTAGAAATCGAAACGTGGGCTGCAGGGTGGGACTATAGACTACAGACTATAGACTACAGACTATAGACTAGAGTATAGACTACCGACTATAGACTAGACTATAGACTACCGACTATAGACTACAGACTATAGACTAGACTATAGACTACCGACTATAGACTACAGACTATAGACTAGACTACAGACTAGACTATAGACTACCGACTATAGACTACCGACTATAGACTACAGACTATAGACTAGAGTATAGACTACCGACTATAGACTAGACTATAGACTACCGACTATAGACTACAGACTATAGACTAGACTACAGACTAGACTATAGACTACCGACTATAGACTACCGACTATAGACTCGACTATAGACTACTGACTATAGACTAGACTATATACTACAGACTATAGACTAGACTATAGACTAGACTATAGACTACCGACTATAGACTAGACTATATACTACAGACTATAGACTAGACTATAGACTAGACTATAGACTAGACAATAGACTACAGACTATAGACTAGACAATATACTACAGACTATAGACTACCGACTATAGACTACAGACTATAGACTAGACTACAGACTAGACTATAGACTACCGACTATAGACTACCGACTATAGACTCGACTATAGACTACTGACTATAGACTAGACTATATACTACAGACTATAGACTAGACTATAGACTAGACTATAGACTACCGACTATAGACTAGACTATATACTACAGACTATAGACTAGACTATAGACTAGACTATAGACTAGACAATAGACTACAGACTATAGACTAGACAATATACTACAGACTATAGACTAGACTATAGACTAGACTATAGACTAGACTATAGACTAGACTATATACTACAGACTATAGACTAGACTATAGACTAGACTATAGACTAGACTATAGACTTGACTATATACTACAGACCATAGACTAGACTATAGACTAGACAATAGACTACAGACTATAGACTAGACTATATACGACAGACTATAGACTAGACAATAGACTGCAGACTATAGACTAGACTATAGACTAGACAATAGAATACAGACTATAGACTAGACTATAGACTAGACTATAGACTACAGACTATAGACTAGACTATAGACTACAGACTATAGACTAGACTATAGACTAGACTAGACTGTATACTACAGACTATAGACTAGACTATTGACTAAGGACTACAGACTATAGACTACAGACTACAGACTACAGACTATAGACTACAGAATACAGACTATAGACTAGACTATAGACTAGACTATAGACTATATACTACAGACTATAGACTATAGACTACAGACTACAGACTACAGACTATAGACTAGACTATAGACTACAGACTATAGACTATAGACTAGACTACAGACTGTATACTGTGGACTGTAGACTAGACTATAGACTACAGACTATAGACTACAGACTATAGACTAGACTACAGACTGTAGACTGTAGACATAGTTGTCTTTGCTGTCTTCGTATCCAAGATAATTGTGTAGTTTAGAGTGTGTATTCTTAGAGTGATTATCTTAATTTACCGTGGTTAGCTAGCCAGCTATTTGTCGTCCTTAACGTAGGAGACACTGTTAGCTAGCCAACAGCTAGCCAACGTCTACTGAATAGAACTTCCGCACTCAACAACCCGGTCGCATTCCGCTTCGCTCCACAGGTAGTATCACATTTTCATTTCATTACAGCACAACGGTTTGATTTGTTTGATCGTAGCTAGCTACATAGCTAGCTACATAGCCGTCTTTGTATCAAAGATAATTGTGTAGTCTAGAGCGATTTTCTAGGTTAGCTAGCCAGCTATTGTCGTTCTTTTAACGCAACGTAACGTAATCAACACTGCAAGCTAGCCAGCTAGCCCCCGAATAGCAGCACTGTAGAAACTATTACACTCAACGGAACGACTTGATTCGTGTAGTGTCAACAACGCAGCCACTGCCAGCTAGCCTACTTCAGCAGTACTGTATAATTTTAATCATTTTAGTCAATAAGATTCTTGCTACGTAAGCTTAACTTTCTGAACATTCGAGACGTGTAGTCCACTTGTCATTCCAATCTCCTTGCATTAGCGTAGCCTCTTCTGTAGCCTGTCAATTATGTGTCTGTCTATCCCTGTTCTCTCCTCTCTGCACAGACCATACAAACGCTCCACACCGCGTGGCCGCGGCCACCCTAATCTGGTGGTCCCAGCGCGCACGACCCACGTGGAGTTCCAGGTCTCATGAAGCCTCTGGAACTGCCGATCTGCGGCCAACAAGGCAGAGTTCATCTCAGCCTATGCCTCCCTCCAGTCCCTCGACTTCTTGGCACTGACGGAAACATGGATCACCACAGATAACACTGCTACTCCTACTGCTCTCTCTTCGTCCGCCCACGTGTTCTCGCACACCCCGAGAGCTTCTGGTCAGCGGGGTGGTGGCACCGGGATCCTCATCTCTCCCAAGTGGTCATTCTCTCTTTCTCCCCTTACCCATCTGTCTATCACCTCCTTTGAATTCCATGCTGTCACAGTTACCAGCCCTTTCAAGCTTAACATCCTTATCATTTATCGCCCTCCAGGTCCCCTCGGAGAGTTCATCAATGAGCTTGATGCCCTGATAAGCTCCTTTCCTGAGGACGGCTCACCTCTCACAGTTCTGTGCGACTTTAACCTCCCCATGTCTACCTTTGACTCATTCCTCTCTGCCTCCTTCCTTCCACTCCTCTCCTCTTTTGACCTCACCCTCTCACCTTCCCCCCCTACTCACAAGGCAGGCAATACGCTCGACCTCATCTTTACTAGATGCTGTTCTTCCACTAACCTCATTGCAACTCCCCTCCAAGTCTCCGACAACTACCTTGTATCCTTTTCCCTCTCGCTCTCATCCAACACTTCCCACACTGCCCCTACTCGGATGGTATCGCGCCGTCCCAACCTTCGCTCTCTCTCCCCCGCTACTATCTCCTCTTCCATCCTATCATCTCTTCCCTCTGCTCAAACCTTCTCCAACCTATCTCCTGATTCTGCCTCCTCAACCCTCCTCTCCTCCCTTTCTGCATCCTTTGACTCTCTATGTCCCCTATCCTCCAGGCCGGCTCGGTCCTCCCCTCCCGCTCCGTGGCTCGACGACTCATTGCGAGCTCACAGAACAGGGCTCCGGGCAGCTGAGCGGAAATGGAGGAAAACTCGCCTCCCTGCGGACCTGGCATCCTTTCACTCCCTCCTCTCTACATTTTCCTCCTCTGTCTCTGCTGCTAAAGCCATTTTCTACCACTCTAAATTCCAAGCATCTGCCTCTAACCCTAGGAAGCTCTTTGCCACCTTCTCCTCCCTCCTGAATCCCCCCCCCTCCTCCCTCTCTGCAGATGACTTCGTCAACCATTTTGAAAACAAGGTCGACGACATCCGATCCTCGTTTGCTAAGTCAAACGGCACCGCTGGTTCTGCTCACACTGCCCTACCCTGTGCTCTGACCTCTTTCTCCCCTCTCTCTCCAGATGAAATCTCGCGTCTTGTGACGGCCGGCCGCCCAACAACCTGCCCGCTTGACCCTATCCCCTCCTCTCTTCTCCAGACCATTTCCGGAGACCTTCTCCCTTACCTCACCTCGCTCATCAACTCATCCCTGACCTCTGGCTACGTCCCTTCCGTCTTCAAGAGAGCGAGAGTTGCACCCCTTCTGAAAAAACCTACACTCGATCCCTCCGATGTCAACAACTACAGACCAGTATCCCTTCTTTCTTTTCTCTCCAAAACTCTTGAACGTGCCGTCCTTGGCCAGCTCTCCCGCTATCTCTCTCTGAATGACCTTCTTGATCCTAATCAGTCAGGTTTCAAGACTAGTCATTCAACTGAGACTGCTCTTCTCTGTATCACGGAGGCGCTCCGCACCGCTAAAGCTAACTCTCTCTCCTCTGCTCTCATCCTTCTAGACCTATCGGCTGCCTTCGATACTGTGAACCATCAGATCCTCTCCACCCTCTCCGAGCTGGGCATCTCCGGCGCGGCCCACGCTTGGATTGCGTCCTACCTGACAGGTCGCTCCTACCAGGTGGCGTGGCGAGAATCTGTCTCCTCACCACGCGCTCTCACCACTGGTGTCCCCCAGGGCTCTGTTCTAGGCCCTCTCTTATTCTCGCTATACACCAAGTCACTTGGCTCGGTCATAACCTCACATGGTCTCTCCTATCATTGCTATGCAGACGACACACAATTAATCTTCTCCTTTCCCCCTTCTGATGACCAGGTGGCGAATCGCATCTCTGCATGTCTGGCAGACATATCAGTGTGGATGATGGATCACCACCTCAAGCTGAACCTCGGCAAGACGGAGCTGCTCTTCCTCCCGGGGAAGGACTGCCCGTTCCATGATCTCGCCATCACGGTTGACAACTCCATTGTGTCCTCCTCCCAGAGCGCTAAGAACCTTGGCGTGATCCTGGACAACACCCTGTCGTTCTCAACTAACATCAAGGCGGTGGCCCGTTCCTGTAGGTTCATGCTCTACAACATCCGTAGAGTACGACCCTGCCTCACACAGGAAGCGGTGCAGGTCCTAATCCAGGCACTTGTCATCTCCCGTCTGGATTACTGCAACTCGCTGTTGGCTGGGCTCCCTGCCTGTGCCATTAAACCCCTACAACTCATCCAGAACGCCGCAGCCCGTCTGGTGTTCAACCTTCCCAAGTTCTCTCACGTCACCCCGCTCCTCCGCTCTCTCCACTGGCTTCCAGTTGAAGCTCGCATCCGCTACAAGACCATGGTGCTTGCCTACGGAGCTGTGAGGGGAACGGCACCTCAGTACCTCCAGGCTCTGATCAGGCCCTACACCCAAACAAGGGCACTGCGTTCATCCACCTCTGGCCTGCTCGCCTCCCTACCACTGAGAAGTACAGTTCCCGCTCAGCCCAGTCAAAACTGTTCGCTGCTCTGGCCCCCAATGGTGGAACAAACTCCTCACGACGCCAGGACAGCGGAGTCAATCACCACCTTCCGGAGACACCTGAAACCCCACCTCTTTAAGGAATACCTAGGATAGGATAAAGTAATCCTTCTCACCCCCCTTAAAAGATTTAGATGCACTATTGTAAAGTGGCTGTTCCACTGGATGTCATAAGGTGAATGCACCAATTTGTAAGTCGCTCTGGATAAGAGCGTCTGCTAAATGACTTAAATGTAAATGTATAGACTACAGACTACAGACTACAGACTATAGACTACTGACTATAGACTACACTAAACTAGACTAAAAATCCTGTCCTGTACACAAAATAAATGGTATTTTTCACGTGCCAGGCACAAATTTCTAATAAGGAATTTCACAACCTGTGATATTGTGTTGTATTCGTAACAGGAAACATGCTATGTGTATTGCACACGCCAAGTTTATACATCTCAATCATTTTGTACGTGCACAGTCTTTTCAGAAATGGTGCATGGAGATATTTTGTGCGAAATGTACCCAATGGTTGTAAATGAGGCACCTGGTCCTTTGGCCTTGCAGTCAGCTGGGGCCCAGGACCAGCAGGGGATTCAACCAGTCAGTGGTGATTTAGGTGGCCAGAATGGGAAGAAACTATTGGCTGCCGGCCAGGACACCGGGTTACCGTAGGTTACCACCCCAGGGGCCTCAATTATAACCATTGTATACATTTCAGACTAAACTTTCGTAGTGACATTTGACATTTTATCTGACGGACAAAAAGTTCCTCATTAGAAAAAAAACTATTTCAAAATTGTTGTGGACAAATTAAACAGACGGTTTGAATTTAATGTTTTGCATTGACTTTTTTTCTACCAAACTTATAGCCAATGCTGCACTGACCAAGAAGTCTGACACACAATAGAAAACATTGTAAACTACAGGTCTACTACCAGGTCTACTACCAGGTCTACTACCAGTCCTACTAGCAGGTCTTCTACCAGGTCTACTACCAGGTCTACTACCAGGTCTACTACCAGGTCTACTACCAGTTCTACTACCAGGTCTACTACCAGTTCTGCTACCAGGTCTACTACCAGGTCTACTACCAGGTCGACTACCAGGTCTACTACCAGTTCTACTACCAGGTCTACTACCAGTTCTACTACCAGGTCTACTACCAGTTCTACTACCAGGTCTACTACCAGTTCTACTATCAGGTCTACTACCAGGTCTACTACCAGTTCTACTACCAGGTCTACTACCAGGTTTATTCACCTGTTCACTTCTGCAGTATTTTATAAACCTCCCTTACAGATGCATAGAGCAACATTCTTGACATAAATGCCTATCTAATTTGCCGATTATATGTGAGATGCTTACGGTAATTTGTTGACTGCTTCGGGAAAACAAACCCGCCAGAAAAGGCGTGGAATGTATTATTTTATGGAAATATAAAATATAATAGCCAAAGAAATAGATGTCAAATTTTTATTATTTTAGAAAGCAAAGACGCAATTGATTTTCTCTCTTCTCACTAACACAAATCATTGCATATTGTTATTTTATTTACCCGTTTTTATTCATTCATTAATAATAACATCTTATTCCACATTTCCACAAAATACTAGTCTACTGCCTGATGGCAATGCTTCAAACACTATAAGCTGTGTATATGAATGGTCTAAACCTTTTGGGAAACACATTCTGACATTAAGATCAGTTTTTAAAAATACTTTAGTGTGAAAACTGGTGCACGTATGCTTTGGGGTATATACTGTACGTACCCATGATTTATACATGAGCCCTCTGACTAACTAACTAACAGGAGAGGATGGTTCCTGGTCCCCAGCTGATTGGTTAAAGGACCAGACTAACTAACTAACAGGAGAGGATGGTTCCTGGTCCCCAGCTGACTGGTTACAGGACCAGACTAACTAACTAACAGGAGAGGATGGTTCCTGGCCCCCAGCTGACTGTTTAAAGGACCAGACTAACTAACTAACTAACAGGAGAGGATGGTTCCTGGCCCCCAGCTGATTGGTTAAAGGACCAGACTAACTAACTAACTAACAGGAGAGGATGGTTCCTGGCCCCCAGCCTAATGGTTACAGGACCAGACTAACTAACAAACAGGAGAGGATGGTTCCTGGCCCCCAGCTGACTGGTTAAAGGACCAGACTAACTAACTAACAGGAGAGGATGGTTCCTGCCCCCCAGCTGATTGGTTAAAAGACCCTACTAACTAACAAACAGGAGAGGATGGTTCCTGCCCCCCAGCTGATTGGTTAAAAGACCAGACTAACTATGAAAACAGGAGAGGATGGTTCCTGGCCCCCAGCTGACTGGTTACAGGACCAGACTAACTAACTAACAGGAGAGGATGGTTCCTGGTCCCCAGCTGATTGGTTAAAGGACCAGACTAACTAACTAACAGGAGAGGATGGTTCCTGCCCCCCAGCTGATTGGTTAAAGGACCAGACTAACTAACAAACAGGAGAGGATGGTTACTGGCCCCCAGCTGATTGGTTAAAGGACCAGACTAACTAACTAACAGGAGACGATGGAGACCTCACCTGGCTTAACTGGTGCCTCCAGAGATGCAACCTCTCTCATCGTCACTCAATGCCTAGTTTTACCTCCACTCTACTCACAGCCTACCATCCCCTTGTCTCTACACTATGCCCTGAATCTATTCTACCACGCCCAGAAATCTGCTCCTTTTATTCTCTGTTCCCTACGCACTAGACGACCAATTCTTATAGCTTTTAGCCGTACCCTTATCCAACTCCTCCTCTGTTTATCTGGTGAGGTAGAGGTTAACCCAGGCCCTGTATCCCCCAGTACTACACATATTCCCCAGGCACTCTCATTTATTGACTTATGTAACTGTACATGCCTTGGTTCATGCATGTTAACATCAGAAGCCTCCTCTCTAAGTTTGTTTTATTCACTGCTTTAGCACACTCTGCCAACCCGGATGTCTTAGCCGTGTCTGAATCCTGGCCTAGGAAGACCACCAAAAATTCTGAAACCTCCAAGCACAACATTTTCCATCAAGATAGAACTGCCAAAGGGGGCGGAGATTCAATCTACTGCAGAGACAGCCTGCAGAGTTCTGTCATACTATCCAGGTCTGTACCAAAAACATTTCGAGCTTCTATTTTTAAAAATACACCTTTCCAGAAATAAGTCTCTCACTGTTGCCACTTGTTATTGACCCCCTTCAGCCCCTAGCTGTGCCCTGGACACCATATGGGAATTGATTGCCCCCCATCTATCTTCAGAGTTTGTTAGGTGACCTAAACTGGGATATGCTTCACACCCCGGCAGTCCAACAATCTAAGGTAGATGCCCTCAATCTCACACAAATGATCAAGAAACCTACCAGGTACAACCCCAAATCCGTGGGCACCCTCATAGATATCATCCTAAAAAACTTGCCCTCCAAATACACCTCTGCTGTCTTCAACCAGTATCTCAGTGATCATTGCCTGCGTCCGTATTGGGTCTGCGGTCAAACAACCACCCCTCATCACTGTCAAACGCTCCCAAAAATACTTCAGGGAGCATCGACCTGGCCCGGGTATCCTGGAAGGATATTGACCTCATCCCGTCAGTAGAGGATGCCTGGCTGTTCTTTAAAAGTGGTTTCCTCACCAACATATAAACATGACCCATTCAAAAAAAATATAGAACTAAGAACAGACCCCTGGTTCAATCCTGACTTGACTGACCTTGACCAGCACAAAACATCCTGTGGCGTTCTGCATTAGCATCGAATAGCCCCCACGATATGCAGCTATTAAGGGAAGTCAGGAACCAATATACATAGTCAGTTAGGAAAGCAAAGGCTAGCATTTTCAAACAGAAATCTGATCTTGTAGCACTAATTACAAAATGTTTTGGGACACTGTAAAAGTCCATGGAGAATAAGTGCCCCACCTGCCCACTGCACTGAGGCTAGGAAACACTGTCATCACTGATAAACCTATGATAATAGAGAATTTCAATAAGCATTTCTCTGCGTTGGGCCATGCTTTCCCTACCCCGGCCAACAGCTCTGCACCCCCCGCAGCAACTTGCCCATGCCCCCCGGTTTCTCCTTCACCCAAATACAGATAGCTGATGTTCTGAAAGAGCTGCAGAATCTGGACCTCTACAAATCAGTTGGGGTAGACAATCTGGACCCTCTCTTCTAAAATTATCCGCCGCAATCGTTGCAACCCCTGTTACTAGCCTGTTCACCCTCTCTTTCGTATCATCTGAAATCCCTAAAGATTGGAAATGCCCTGCGGTCGATCCCCTCTTCAAAGGGGGAGACACTCTAGACCCAAACTGTTACAGACCTATATCTATCCTACCCTGCATTTCTAGTCTTCAAAAGCCTAGTCAACAAACAGATCACCGACCATTTCGAATCCCACCGTACCTTCTATGCTATGCAATCTGGTTTCCGAGCTGGTCATGGGTGCACCTCAGACACGCTCAAGGTCCTAAACGATATCAGAACCGCCGTCGATAAAAGACAGTACTGTGCACAGTCTTCATCGACCTGTCCAAGGCTTTCGCCTCTGTCAATCACCGTATTCTTAACTCGGTCTCAACTGTCCTACCTGGTTAAATAAAGGAGAAATAAATAAAATAAAATTGGCAGACTCAATAGCCTTGGTAAAGCCTTGCCTCATCTGAGCTCAATGATCACCATAGCAACACCCACTCATAGTATACGCTCCAGCAGGTATATTTCACTGGTCATCCCCAAAACCAACACCCCTTTCCTTCCAGTTCTCTGCTGCCAATTACTGGAACAAATTGTAAAAGTCACTGACTTGTCACTCACTAACTATAAGCATCAGCTGTCAGAGCAGCTTACCGATCACTGCACCTGTACACAGCCAATCTGTAAATAGCCCATCCAACTACCTCATCCCCATATTGTTACTTGTTTGCGTTTTCTGCACCCCAGTATTTCTCCTTGCACATCATCATCTGCACATCTATCACTGCAGTATTAATGCTAAATTCTAATTATTTCGTCACTATGGTCTATTTGTTGCCTTACTACATTTGCACACACTGTATATATATATTTCTATTGTTTGTTTACTCCATGTGTAACTCTGTGTTGTTCTTTGTGTCGCCCTGCTGTTCTTTATCTTGGCCAGGTCACAGATGTAAATGAGAACTTGTTCTCAACTGGCCTACCTGGTTAAATAAAGGTGTTCTCAACTGGCCTACCTGGTTAAATAAAGGTGTTCTCAACTGGCCTACCTGGTTAAATAAAGGTGTTCTCAACGAGCCTACCTGGTTAAATAAAGGTGTTCTCAACTGGCCTACCTGGTTAAATAAAGGTGTTCTCAACTAGCCACCTGGTTAAATAAAGGTGTTCTCAACTGGCCTACCTGGTTAAATAAAGGTGTTCTCAACTGGCCTACCTGGTTAAATAAAGGTGTTCTCAACTGGCCTACCTGGTTAAATAAAGGTGAAATAAAAATAAATAAAATAACTAACTAACTAAAAGGAGATTATGATGGATAACTGTTAAGGGTTTGCTTCCTTCATAGTCAACTGCCACGTAGAGCCAACTTCTCTGGTTTTAAATGAGTCAGAAACATCATTATAGTGGCAAAATTAACTATAAAGTGTAAATAGGAAAATGTTTGTCAGTCTTTCCCAAAACAGAAGATTTTAAATGAGTTAATCACAACATACTGGGGGGTTGGGTATGGATTAAACAGCTTGTGAGCATATTAGAACAAAACTTGTTTACATTTTTGTTTGTTTTGGTGTCCAGCAGGGTTTTCTTCGTCTTTTTTCGCACACAATATTTTTTCTTGAGGCAAGTCGGAGTTCGGTAGTCGAAGTCTACACCTTTTTCATCAGTGATTGGTCAACAGTGCTAATCATTTTTTTGTAGAATATGAAAGCACAGACATTCACTTCAACTAGACGAGTTCTGCTAGGAGCTAACTGAACCTATGTGGATGCCATTACTAGCAGAGTTCTGCTAGGAGCTAACTAAACCTATGTGGATGCCATTACTAGCAGAGTTCTGCTAGGAGCTAACTAAACCTATGTGGATGCCATTACTAGCAGAGTTCTGCTAGGAGCTAACTGAATCTATGTGGATGCCATTACTAGCAGAGTTCTGCTAGGAGCTAACTGAATCTATGTGGGTTCCATTACTAGCCGAATTCTGCTAGGAGCTAACTAAACCTATGTGGATGCCATTACTA